>NC_086102.1:103920150-104117650 GCF_963921235.1 Mobula hypostoma
CGCCGACTCCGTCTACACTTCTCGTGAGAAAGTGAGAAGCTGAGAGGTGGAAGAGGTCAAGGGTTGAAGAAGAAAGAACAGGAGAGAAGCGGAGAGTGCAGCATGGAAAAATGGAGACACAATGAGCACCAGAGGGAGGTGATGGGCAGGTGAGGAGAAGGGAAGGAGTAAGAGGGGAGCCAGAATGGGGAATTGAAAAAAAGACGGGGAAGACATTTCAAGCGCCTATAATAATGTACCACCAGCTTCTACCCCACTGTTGTACGATTATTGAACAGTCCTCTAGGACAATAAGATAGGTCTTGAACTCACAATCTAACTTGTTATGAGTTTACACTTTATTGCTTACCTACGCTGTGCTTTCTCCCGAGTTGTTACACTTTTTGTATTGTTTCGCCTCAATACAATTGATCTGCATGAACAGTAGAAAATACAGGTTTTTCACTGTACCTCGTTATATGTGACATTAATAAACTAGATTACCAATTAAAGCGTGCTTGCTAAATGAGGGTTCATCCTAATTTGGAAGACAGAAGGGTTGTCTGTTGAAGAAATTTTACAATATGAAGATACTGTTGATATTTTCATAAGGATCGTCACGTTGTCTTGATGGAGAGGCTTGTGAATTCCCGAGATCCCAGGAGCGATACTGTCTGGAGTTTAACTCCTGCTAGGGTCATCCATGGCAATGAGGTCAAGCGGGAGTTTCTAGACGAAGAGTAATCCAACCAAGACCTCAGCGGTGGATCTGGTGGAAGATGATGTCACATCACAATGGCACTGAAGGCAGAGGAAGGTCGCCGCTGTGAAGGGTCCCCAGTTGTCTTGTATTCCATGCCACTGGACGCTGAACCTGGTCTGTCAAGAACCATGGTGGCTGCCCATGCATCAGCCTGCCCACATTAAATGGAGGCATTCTTCAATAAGGGAATCCACCTAGCATCCCAGATATGTAGATCCCAGATCAGCATTTACAGCAACATGAGGACCCACCAATAGAAAACATCATACCTCACCTGCGGGAAAACACTACTATAGTATATAGATTATTATATAGTGATAAGACCATAAGACATTGGAGTAGAATTAGGCCATTTGACATTGGTACATTGTGACTTCAAGAGCCCATCTTATTGTACTAGGGGACCATCCAATAGTGTTATAATAGCAGAACAGAAGTTGTCCTTGAGCCAAGTGGTATGTGCTTCCAGGCTTTTGTATCTACTGCCTGATTTGGGGGTGGGGTGGAAATAGAGGATACCTGGGGTAAGTGGGGTCTTTACTTGTTTGAATGATTAACCAACAAAGAAGAATTGATTCACTTCAAACCTCAACATATACTTAGTACTTATGACTGTAAGGCTAAACAAAGCTCCAATGCCATATTTATGTTTGCTGACAACACCAGTCACCAGCCAGATCAAAGGTGGTGACAAACCAGCTCTGAGTGGCGCCACAATTATAACCTCTTACATAATGTCAGCAAGACCAAGGAGCTGATTATTGACTTCAGGAGGAGGAAATCGGATGTCCATGAGCCAATCCTCATCAAGGGATCAGAGGTGGAGAGGGTCATCAACTTTAAATTCCTCATTGTTATCATTTCAGAAGATCTGTCCTGGGCTCAGTATATAAGAGCAATTATGAAGAAAGAATGGTAGGGCCTCTACTTCCTTAAAAGTTTGCAAAGATTTGGCATGACATCTGAAACCTCTACAGCTGTGTGGTGGACAGTATATTGATTGGTTGCATCATGTCCTGCAGCCTGCTATGGAAACACCAATGACCTTGAATGGAAAACCCTACAAAAAGTAATGGATATGGCCCAGTCCATCACAAGTAAAGCCTTCCCCATCATTGAGCACATCAACATGGAGCGTTGTTGAAAGAAAGCAGTATCAATCATGAAGGACCCCCACCACCCTGGCCATGCTCCTTTCTCATTCCTGTCATCAGGAAGAAGATGCAGGAGCTTCAGATAACACACCACCAGATTCAGGAACAGTTATTACTACTCAACTAATCAGAAAACTATCAGAACTTGCAATAGGACCTGGAAAAGCTGGAAAAATGGCAGATGGAAATTAATGCAGTCAAATGTGAGGTCTTACACTTTGGTAGGATCAACTAGGGTAGGTATTACACAGTGAACAATAGGGCACTGAGGTGTGTGGTAGAACAAAGGGACGTGGAAATACTAATCTATAATTCATTGAAAATGACAACACAGGTAGTTAGGGTCGTAAAGAAAGCTTTTGGCATATTGGCTTTCATTAATCAAGGTACTGAGTACAGGAGGTGGGATATTATGTTGAAATTGAGTATTGTGTGTGTTTTGGTTACCTACCCACAAAAAATATGCAAATAAAGTTTGAAAGAGTACAGAGAAAGTTTACAAGAATGTTGCCGGGACTGGAGGACCTGAGCTTAAGGAAAGACTGAATAGGTTAGGACTTTATTCCCTGGAACGTAGAAAATTAGGGGGAGATTTGGTAGAGGTATACACAATTGTGAGGGGTATAGATGTTTCTTGGATTTTCTGAGTATGTCCACAAGAAAATTAATCACATGTATGGTGACATATATGTACATTGATAATAAATTTCCTTTGAACTTCGAACATATTGATGCAATCATGAAGAAGACACGTATTTTATTAGGAATTTGAGGAGATTTGGTATGTCACTAAAGATCCTAGTAAATTTCTTCAGATACACTATGGAGTGCATTCTGACTGGTTGCATCTCTGCCTGGTATTGAGGCTCCAATGCATATGGTTGGAAAAAGCTGCAGGAAGTT
The DNA here is from genome assembly GCF_963921235.1 of Mobula hypostoma. Lineage (NCBI taxonomy): Eukaryota > Metazoa > Chordata > Chondrichthyes > Myliobatiformes > Myliobatidae > Mobula > Mobula hypostoma. Next base: position 103,922,950 of record NC_086102.1, read on the forward strand.
GCACCCTACTAACCCATCTTCCCTCCCCCTCACCTGGTCTCACCTATTACCTGCCAGTTTGTACTCCTCTCCTTCTTCCACTTTCCTATTCTGGCTACTTCACACTCCCATCCCTGTCCTGATGAAAGGTCTCGGTCATAAGCATCGACAGTTTATTCCCCTCCACAGATGCTGCCTGGTCTGCTGAGTTCCTTTTGCATTTTGTTTGCATTCCTCAAGATTTCCAGCGTCTGCAGAATATCTTATTTTTAAAATTCTTTCACTGTACCTCAGTACATGTGATATTAATAACTTAACTTACCAAATTACTAGTTTATATTCACCACACACTAACTGAATCACCCAAGATGGACCAGTTCACCTAAATGTATTCAAAGTAAAATGTATTACCAGCTTCATTTTCTTGCGGATATTTACATGAAATAAAGAAATACTATAGAAGTTACTAAAAATATACTCAAGGACTGACCTACAACCAATGTACATAAGACAAACTGTATAAGTAAATAATAATACTGTGAATATTTGCTCTAAAGAGTCTTTGAAAGTAAATCTGTAGGTTATAGAATCAGCTCTGAGTAGTAGTGAGTGAAGTTATCCACACTGGTTCGGAAGCCCAATGGTTGTAGGATTACTGCTCGTGAACCTGGTGGTGGGAGATCTAAAACTGCTGTACCTATTTCCAATGGCAACAGTGAGAAGAGAGCATGGCCTGTATAACGGGAGCCCTTGATGATGGACGCTGCTTTCTTGTGGCAACACTCAGTGGTGGCGAGGGCTTCGGTCCTGATGGACTGGGTTAGATCTACCAATAGGGTGAATGCTAGCAGGCTTTTTCCCCTCAGACTGGGGGAGACTAAAACTAGTGGGGAAATCTGGTGGTGGAGGATCAGAAGCTGTTCCTGAATCACTGAGTGCAGGTTTTCAGACTCTGGTACCTCCTCCTCAGTGACAGCAATGAGAAGAGTGCACGTCCTGGACGGTGAGGGTCATTAGTAATGGATGCCACCTTCTTGAAGATACTCTTGATAGTGGGGAGGCTAGTGCCGATAATGGAGGTGGTTGAGTCGACAACACTCTGCAGCTCTTTCCAATCTTGTACATTGGAGCCCCCATACCAGACAGTGATGCAACCAGTCAGAATGCTCTCCACATACATCTGTCAAAATTTACTGAAATCTTTGATGACATACCAGATGTCCCCAAACTCCTAATAAAGTGGAGCTGCAGGCATGCTTTTTCATAATTACATCAATGTGTTGGCCCAGGGATAGATCCTATGAGATGCTTATGCCCAGGAACTTGAAGCTGCTCACCCTCTCCAATGCTGAGCCCTCAGTAAGGTGTATTCTCCCACAGTCCCCTTCTTGAAATTCCATTGTCTTACTAATGTTGACTGCCAGGTTGTTGCTGTAATACTGCCCAACTAGCTGACTTACCTCACTTCTGTATACCTCCTCAACACCATCTGAGGCTCTGTCAGCAACAGTGTGTCATTGGCAAATTGGCATTTGAGCTGTGCCTAACCACACAGTAATGAGTGTAGAGAGAGTAGAGCAGTGGGCAAAGCACGCATCCTTGAAGTGTTGATTGTCAGCGAGGAGATGTTATTTCCAATCTGCACTGACTGTGGTCTCCAGATGAGGAAGTCAAAGAACTAGTTGCAGAGGGTGGTACAGAGGTCCAGGTTTTGGAGTTTGTTGATTAGAACTGAGGACCACACCTACCAGTGAGCATATAGTTCATGGAATGACTTTGGGCTGTCAGGATATGGGACACTCGCCATTAGATACACCATCTCCCACAGGTCTTGCTGGGTTTCTGGCTATTGATGACACACAAAACGTTGATGACAGTAATGCTAGTGAATGACAGGGGTAGAACATAGAACGTAGAACATTACAGCACAGTACAGGCCCTCTGTCTGACCCTGTAACCTGCTCTAGGATCAATCTAACACTTCCCTCCCACATTGCTCTCCATTTTCCTCTCATCCATGTGCCTATCTATCAGTAGCATAGCAGTTAACATGATATTATTACGGCTGTTATATGCCTCAAGGAGATCTGTGATTTTTTTTGTGAGAATGATGTAATGGTCTTTTGGAGGTCACCTGATGTAATTTTCCCGCCGATGTGAGGTCATGTGATGACATGTGCACCACGGGTATATAAGGGTAGACCCCAGATGACGCAGTCAGTTTTTAGTTTTTAGATTTCCAGGTAGAACGTACTGTGTCTCCGTTTCTGTTAAGTGTTTGGTTATGTGATGCAGTTTCATTTTTGAAACGGTTGTGTGTTCTGTTGCAAGATACAATATTATTGGACTGGAAATTTTTGGCTAGATGTGCTGATTTACCCTGTTCCAGCAGCAGAAGGGAGAGTGAAGACTTTATCGAAGTACAAGACTGAAGGATCGAGAGGAGCCAGCATCGTTCGGCAGTTTAACAAAGGATCGACCTTATTGAGTCTTCGTTGAAGGAGTAGCAACCTGCATTGGGGATAACTCTTGCCAAAAGAGCAAAGCGATCATGCAAAGGTTTGTTCTCTAGAAACCAAGGTCAGTTGTTTTAAACTGTTTATTCGCTGCATCGTGAATCCTGTGGACAGAACCAGCAGAAAAGTCGCGTCTATGAAGAAATCCTTCTCCAGAGAGGTCTCTCCCAATTGAACGTATAAATCTGTTGAACTTTCGAATTTATCATTTTAACAACTATATCTGACTTTATCGCTTTTGAACTGTTTTTGCGTTTAACACTTTAAAAACCAGTGCTGAGTGATGATTTGTTGAACGGCTGCATCACAGTTAACTTCCAGTTAAAGTTTTTGTTTGTTTTTTCCTTATCGTTTATCCATGTTTAATAAATGTTTGGTTGTTTTTATATAACCTGTCTTGATTGATATTCATTGTTGCCGGTTACGTAACACAGCTCATGACATTACGGAGTTTGGAGTTCAATTCTGGTATTGTTCTGTAAGGAGGCTCTGTACATCCTTCCTGTGGAAAGTGCGGATTTTGCCCAAGTGCTCCGGTTTCCTCCCACAGTCCAAGTATGTATTAGGAGAGTTAATTGGTCATTGTAAGTTGTCCAAAGTTCAAAGTTCAAATTAAATTTATTATCAAAATACATATATGTTACCATAAACACCCTGAGATTCATTTTCTTGTGGGCATATTCAATAAATCTATAATAAAATCATGACCAGAACAGGATCAATGAAAGACCACACCTACATGGATGTTCAACCAGGGAGTAAAAGGACAACAAATTGTACAAACACAAAAAGAAAGAAATGATAATAAAAATAAATAAATAAGCAATAAATATTAAGGACCTGACTTAAAGAATCCATGAAAGTGAGTCAATTGGTTGTGGGTACATTTCAATGATGGGCCAAGTGAAATTTAGTGAAATTATCCCCTTTGGTTCAAGAGCCTGATGGTTGAGGGGTAAGAACTGTTCCTGTGGTGTGAGGTCTGAGGCTCCTGTATCTTCTTCCTGATGGCAACAGTGAGAATAGAGCACGTCCTGGGTGGTGGGGGTCCTTGATCAGGGATTCTGCTTTCCCACAACAATGTTTCGCATGGATTTGCTCAGTGGTGGGGAGGCTTTACCCATGATGGACTAGTCTATATCCACCACTTTTTGTATGATTTTCCATTCAAGGGCATTGGTGTATCCATACCAGGCTGAGATGCAGCCAGTCAATATACTGTCCACTACACATCTATAGAAGTTTGTCAAAGTTTTAGATGCTATGCCAAAGCTACGCAAATTCCTAAGGAAGTAAAGGTGCTGCCAAGCTTTCTTCATAATTTCAGTATAGGTCCTCCAAAATAATAACACTGAGGAATTTAAATTTGCTGACCCTCTCTGCCTCCAATTCTCCGATAAGGACTGGCTCACGGACCTCTGCTTTCCTTCTCCTGATGTCACTATTCATCTCATTGGTCTTGCTGACATTGAGTAGAAGGTTGTTTTTATGACACCACTCAGCCAGATTTTCAATCTGCTTCCTGAGTGGGAGTGCCGAGAAAGACATTTTTGAAATTTTCATTATTTTTTTTCTCCAACGGCGTTCTGAGAGGCGGGACTACGCAGGCGTGTGACGTCGGGCTGTGCAGTGCGTCAGATTTAAAAGGAACAGAGCCTCATAGAGCGGGCAGCGTAGTTTGCGGGCTGCGGAGTGAGCTGGGAGCAGAGTGAATACGTAAGGGCTTCGGCTCAACGGGCTCAGGCGGAAACGGGCGAGGCGAGGAAGGTTTGGCATTCATTTTCTGTTGTTATTTGAGGAGAGGGGCATTATGACTGTGAGGGCAGTTTGCTGTTCTTGGTGTCGGATGTGGGAGGCCCTGGAGTCTCCAAGCCTCCCAGACGTCTACATCTGCGCCAAGTGCACCGAGATACAGCTCCTAAGGGACCGCGTTACGGAACTGGAGCTGCAGCTCGATGACCTTCGTCTGGTCAGGGAGAGTGAGGAGTTGATAGAGAGGAGTTGCAGGCAGGTGGTCACGCCGGGGCCACGGGAGGCGGACAAGTGGGTCACGGTTAGGAGGGGGAAGGGGAAGAGTCAGGTAATAGAGAGTACCCCGGTGGCTGTGCCCCTTGACAATAGGTACTCCTGTTTGAGTACTGTTGGGGGGGACAGCTTACCCGGGGGAAGCGACAGTGGCCGTGCCTCCGGCACAGAGTCCGGCCCTGTAGCTCAGAAGGGTAGGGCAAGGAAGAGGAGGGCAGTTGTGATTGGGGACTCGATAGTAAGGGGGTCAGATAGGCAATTCTGTGGACGCAGTCCAGAAACCCGGATGGTAGTTTGCCTCCCTGGTGCCAGGGTCCAGGATATTTCTGATCGTGTCCAAGATATCCTGAAGTGGGAGGGTGAGGAGCCAGAGGTCGTGGTACATATAGGTACCAATGACATAGGTAGGAAAAGGGATGAGGTCCTGAAAGGAGAATATAGGGAGCTAGGAAGGGAGTTGAGAAAAAGGACCGCAAAGGTAGTAATCTCGGGATTACTGCCTGTGCCACGCGACAGTGAGAGTAGGAATACAATGAGGTGGAGGATAAATGCGTGGCTGAGGGATTGGAGCAGGGGGCAGGGATTCAAGTTTTTGCATCATTGGGACTTCTTTTGGTGCAGGCGTGCCCTGTACAAAAAGGACGGGTTACACTTGAATCCTAGGGGGACCAATATCCTGGCAGGGAGATTAGCGGGGGCTACTGAGGTGACTTTAAACTAGAATGGTTGGGGGGTGGGATCAAATTAAAGAGGCTAGGCGTGAGGAGGTTAGTTCACAACAGGGGGATGGGAACCAGTGCAGAGAGACAGAGGGGTGTAAAGTGAGGGTAGAAGCAAAAAGTACTAAGGAGAAAAGTAAAAGTGGCAGGCCGACAAATCCAGGGCAAGCATTAAAAAGGGCCACTTTTCAACATAATTGTATAAGGGTAAGAGAGTTGTAAAAGAGTGCCTGAAGGCTTTGTGTGTCAATGCAAGGAGCATTCGTAATAAGGTGGATGAATTGAAAGTGCAGATTGTTATTAATGATTATGATATAGTTGGGATCGCAGAGACATGGCTCCAGGGTGACCAGTGATGGGAGCTCAACGTTCAGGGATATTCAATATTCAGGAGGGATAGACATGAAGAAAGGGGAGGTGGGGTGGCGTTGCTGGTTAAGGAAGAGATTAACGCAATAGAAAGGAAGGACATAAGCCGGGAAGATGTGGAATCGATATGGGTAGAGCTGCGTAACACTAAGGGGCAGAAGACGCTGGTGGGAGTTGTGTACAGGCCACCTAACAGTAGTAGTGAGGTCGGAGATGGTATTAAACAGGAAATTAGAAATGTGTGCAATAAAGGAACAGCAGTTATAATGGGTGACTTCAATCTACATGTAGATTGGGTGAACCAAATTGGTAAAGGTGCTGAGGAAGAGGATTTCTTGGAATGTATGCGGGATGGTTTTTTGAACCAACATGTCGAGGAACCAACTAGAGAGCAGGCTATTCTGGACTGGGTTTTGAGCAATGAGGAAGGGTTAATTAGCGATCTTGTCGTGAGAGGCCCCTTGGGTAAGAGTGACCATAATATGGTGGAATTCTTCATTAAGATGGAGAGTGACATAGTTAATTCAGAAACAAAGGTTCTGAACTTAAAGAGGGGTAACTTTGAAGGTATGAGATGTGAATTAGCTAAGATAGACTGGCAAATGACACTTAAAGGATTGACGGTGGATATGCAATGGCAAGCATTTAAAGGTTGCATGGATGAACTACAACAATTGTTCATCCCAGTTTGGCAAAAGAATAAATCAAGGAAGGTAGTGCACCCATGGCTGACAAGAGAAATTAGGGATAGTATCAATTCCAAAGAAGAATCATACAAATTAGCCAGAGAAAGTGGCTCACCTGAGGACTGGGAGAAATTCAGAGTTCAGCAGAGGAGGACAAAGGGCTTAATTAGGAAGGGGAAAAAAGATTATGAGAGAAAACTGGCAGGGAACATAAAAACAGACTGTAAAAGCTTTTATAGATATGTAAAAAGGAAAAGACTGGTAAAGACAAATGTAGGTCCCTTGCAGACAGAAACGAGTGAATTGATTATGGGGAGCAAGGACATGGCAGACCAATTGAATAATTACTTTGGTTCTGTCTTCACTAAGGAGGACATAAATAATCTTCCAGAAATAGTAGGGGACAGAAGGTCCAGTGAGATGGAGGAACTGAGCGAAATACATGTTAGTAGGGAAGTGGTGTTAGGTAAATTGAAGGGATTGAAGGTAAATAAATCCCCAGGGCCAGATGGTCTGCATCCTAGAGTGCTTAAGGAAGTAGCCCAAGAAATAGTGGATGCATTAGTGATAATTTTTCAAAACTCGTTAGATTCTGGACTAGTTCCTGAGGATTGGAGGGATTAACTCCACTTTTTACAAAAGGACGGAGAGAGAAACCGGGGAATTATAGACCGGTTAGCCTATCGTCGGTGGTGGGGAAACTGCTGGAGTCAGTTATCAAGGATGTGATAACAGCACATTTGGAAAGCGGTGAAATGATCGGACAAAGTCAGCATGGATTTGTGAAAGGAAAATGATGTCTGACGAATCTCATAGAATTTTTTGAGGATGTAACTAGTAGAGTGGATAGGGGAGAACCAGTGGATGTGGTATATTTGGATTTTCAAAAGGCTTTTGACAAGGTCCCACACAGGAGATTAGTGTGCAAACTTAAAGCACACGGTATTGGGGGTAAGGTATTGGTGTGGGTGGAGAATTGGTTAGCAGACAGGAAGCAAAGAGTGGGAATAAACGGGACCTTTTCAGAATGGCAGGCGGTGACTAGTGGGGTAACGCAAGGCTCAGTGCTGGGACCCCAGTTGTTTACAATATATATTAATGACTTGGATGAGGGAATTAAATGCAGCATCTCCAAGTTTGCGGATGACACAAAGCTGGGTGGCAGTGTTAGCTGTGAGGAGGATGCTAAGAGGATGCAGGGTGACTTGGATAGGTTGGGTGAGTGGGCAAATTCATGGCAGATGCAATTTAATGTGGATAAATGTGAAGTTATCCACTTTGGTGGCAAAAATAGGAAAACAGATTATTATCTGAATGGTGGCCGATTAGGAAATGGGGAGGTGCAACGAGACCTGGGTATCATTATACACCAGTCATTGAAAGTGGGCATGCAGGTACAGCAGGCGGTGAAAAAGGCGAATGGTATGCTGGCATTTATAGCGAGAGGATTCGAGTACAGGAGCAGGGAGGTACTACTGCAGTTGTACAAGGCCTTGGTGAGACCACACCTGTTGTATTGAGTGCAGTTTTGGTCCCCTAATCTGAGGAAAGACATCCTTGCCATAGAGGGAGTACAAAGAAGGTTCACCAGATTGATTCCTGGGATGGCAGGACTTTCATATGAAGAAAGACTGGATGAACTGGGCTTGTACTCGTTGGAATTTAGAAGATTGAGGGGGGATCTGATTGAAACGTATAAAATCCTAAAGGGATTGGACAGGCTAGATGCAGGAAGATTGTTCCCGATGTTGGGGAAGTCCAGAATGAGGGGCCACAGTTTGAGGATAGAGGGGAAGCCTTTTAGGACCGAGATTAGGAAAAACTTCTTCACACAGAGAGTGGTGAATCTGTGGAATTCTCTGCCACAGGAAACAGTTGAGACCAGTTCATTGGCTGTGTTTAAGAGGGAGTTAGATATGGCCCTTGTGGCTATGGGGGTCAGGGGGTATGGAGGGAAGGCTGGGGCAGGGTTCTGAGTTGGATGATCAGCCATGATCATAATAAATGGCGGTGCAGGCTCGAAGGGCCGAGTGGCCTACTCCTGCACCTATTTTCTATGTTTCTATATGCTGATTCGTCACCACCTTTCTTTTTCAATATTTTTATTAATTTTCTACATAGGAGAATACAGAGTTCAAGAAAAAAGAATTACATCAAATACATTATACTGAATCGCACATACAAACTCCTTACTCTATATTCATACAAATTGATTAATTCATAATATTGAAATATAGTAAATTTATTATATGGAAAAAATCTAACCCACTACCTGATTAGTAAAGAAGAAAAAAGGAAAAAAAGTATTTTATTAGCCATCATCTGTGCTTTAACGGCAAATCAAAGGTTTTGAAAATAGTTCAAAATAGGTCCCCACAATGTTTGAAAGTCTTGATTAGATTCAGAAATTGAACAGTGAATCTTCTCTAAATTTAAACATCACATCACATCACGCAGCCATTGAACGTGAGTAGGCGGAACCGTATCTTTCCATTTAAGCAAGAGCGCCCTCCTAGCCATAAGAGAAATAAAAGCCAAAATGTGCAAATCAGATTTCTCCAAAATAATATCCTTTCCTCCAACAATACCAAATAAAGCAGTCAAAGGATTAAGCTTAAAATTTACTTTAAAAAGCACCGAGAAGGTTTGAAATACTTCTTTACAATATTTTTCAAGACTCGGGCATGTCCAAAACATATGAATGAGTGAAGCTTCTCCAATATTACATTTATCACAATAAGCAGATGTATCCAAATAAAAGTCAGACTACTTATCCTTGGTCATGTGGACCCTATGGACCACTTTAAATTGTAGGGGAACACATAACGATGAAGTGTTAACCAATTTAAAAATTTCATTCCAAGTTTCCTCGGAAATTGAAGTCTGTAAGTCTTGTTCCCAAAGATTTTTAATTTTATCTAAAGGAACACTTCTCATTCAAAGCAACATATTATAAGTATTAGATATAGATCCATTATAAAAAGGTTTCAAATTAAAAATTACATCTAGTAGATTCTTATCAGGACTTTTAAGAAATATACATATTTGAGACCATAAAAAGTCTCTTATTTGTAGGTATTGAAACAAGTGAGTTTTGGGTAAGCTATATTTAGCTGACAGTTGCTCAAATGAAAGGAGACTTTCCTCCACAAACAAGTCCTGGAAGCATTTAATAGCTAATCTATCCCATTCTTTAAAAGCCACATCTATCATAGAAGATTTAAAAAAATAATTAGAAAAAATGGGACTTGAAAGAGAAAATCTCAATAAGCCAAAGTATTTTCGGAATTGTACCCAAATTCTCATAGTATGTTTAACTACCAAATTGTCAGTTAACTTACTCAGGGATAAAGGAAGTGAAGATCCAAGAAGAGAAATAATAGAAAATTCATTAACAGAGTTAGCTTCTAAAGAAATGCACATCGGACAATCCTCATGATTAATTGGCGCGTGGCCAAGTGGTTAAGGCATTCGTCTAGTGTTCTGAAGGTTGCTAGTTCGAGCCTTGGCTGAGGCAGCGTGTTATGTCCTTGAGCAAGGCACTTAACCACACATTGCTCTGCGATGACACCGGTGCCAAGCTGTATGGGTCCTAATGCCCTTCCCTTGGACAACATTGGTGGTGTGGAGAGGGGAGACTTGTAGCATGGGCAACTGCCAGTCTTCCATACAACCTTGCCCAGACCTGCACCCTGGAAATCTCCCAAGGTTCAAATCCATGGTCTCATGAGACTAACAGATGCCTACTATTATTAATGTAATATAACCAAAATGTAAGATTACGTATATTAACTTCCCAATAATAAAACCTAAAGTTTAGTAAAGCTAGCCCTCCATTCTTTTTAGTTTTCTGAAGATGAATTTTGTTTAGTCTAGAACATTTATTTTTCCATATTATAGGATGACATAATAGAATCATGCCTGAAAAAGATATATAAATTTAGGTAAACTATTTATTTTAATAGTATTAATTCAACCAATCAATGATAATGAAAGAGGCGACCAATTTGATAGTGTCCTTTTTACATAATTCAATAGGGTAAGAAATTTTTCTTTAAATAAGCACTTATAATTTTTAGCAATTGTTATATCTAAGTAAGTAAATGGGTTTCTTACAATTTTAAAAGGAAGGTTAGAAATAGTTGATATCCAATTATTCAAAGGAAAAAGTTCACTGTTATGTAAATTCAGTTTATAGCCTGAGAACTGGCTAAAACAGGAGAGTAAAGAAAGCGCATGGGATAACGAAGTCTCAACATTAGAAATAAAGAGCAATAGATCACCAGCATAAAGTGAAACTTTGTGGATAGTGCCTCACCTAGAATACCAGTGATATCATTAGATTAAAGGCTATGGCTAAGGGTTCTAAAGCCAGATCAAAAAGCAAAGGACCCAATGGACAGCTTTGTCTGGTGCTACGTTGAAGCTTAAATGGTTTGGAGTTCTGCGAATTAGTAATAACCCTAGCGGAGGGAGATAAATAAAGTAATTTAATCCATAGGAATGAAATCAGGTCCAAAATTGAATTTTTCTAAAATTTTAAATAAATAATTGCATTCAACTCTGTCAAAAGCTTTCTCAGTGTCTAGGGATACCACACATTCCGATATCTCCTTAGAAGGAGAATAAATAACATTTAATAAATGACGAATATTTAAATGAGAATATCGATTTTTGATAAATCCAGTCTGATTATCAGAAATGACAGATGGTAAAATATTTTCAATCCTACAGGCCAGAACTTTAGATAGAACCTTAGGATCAACATTAAGGAAAGAAACTGGTCTATAGGAAGAGCATTCAATTGGATCTTTATTCTTTTTGAGGATAAGTGAAATGGAAGCCTCATAGAAAGATTGAGGCAGCCTGCCCAACTTAAATGAATCCGAAAAACTGAATATAAATGAGGTATAAGCAGTGAGGAAAAGGTCTTATAAAACTCTCCAGAAAATCCATCTTGACCAGGAGCTTTCCTCGAGTGCAATGAGCGCACAGCCTCGACAATTTCCTCTAAAGAAAAAGGTTGTTCCAACTGCTTTCTGTTGTCAACAGAGATTGTGGGAATGTTTAATTGGTCTAAAAAATTGTTCATTACAGTGTTATCCTTAGGAGAGTCAGAACTATAGAGTCTAGAATAAAATTCTCTAAAAGTATCATTTATTTCTAAATGATCAGTTGTCCTATCACCGTTAGCTTTACGTATTTCTTTAATCTGCTGTTTAGCTATAAAGGTTTTAATTTGATTAGCCAATAATTTACCTGTTTTATCTCTATGAATATAAAATTGACTTTTATCTTTTAGGAGTTGAGTTTCAATTGGATAAGTTAAAAGGAGATCATATTTAGTTTTAATTTCTCATGCCTTTTATATAAAGCAGGATCTGGAACTAAGGCACACTGTTGGTCTAATTGTTTCAACCAGTTAGCTAAATCACTTATCTCTTTATTAGCTTTTTTCAAGTGGTTAAGGTGTTCATCTAGTGATTTGAAGGTTGCTAGTTCGAGCCTTGGCTGAGGCAGCGTGTGTGTCCTTGAGCAAGGCACTTAACCACACATTGCTCTGCAATGACACCGATGCCAAGCTGTATGGGTCCTAATGCCCTTCCCTTGGACAACATCGGTGGCATGGAGAGGGGAGACTTACAGCATTGGTAACAGCTGGTCTTCCGTACAACCTTGCCCAGGCCTGCACCCTGGAAACCTTCCAAGGTGCAAATCCATGGTCTCATGAGACTAACGGATGCCTATATAAGAAATAATTTGTCCTCTAGTATATGCCTTGAAGGCATCCCATCTGATAAGACTAGAACTCTCCTCTAACATATTCTCTTCAAAAAAAAGAGTAATTTGTCTCTCCATGAACTTTAAAAAATCCTTATCAGATAATAAAGTTAGATTAAAATGCCAAAACCTGTTTGTTTGAAGAAGGCAAGGGAGATTTAAAGATAAGAGCACAGGAGCATGATCTGAGACAACAATCTCTTTGTATTCACAGGATCAAACTAATGGAATCATTTGGCTATCAATAAAAAAGTAATCAATCCAGGAATATGTATGATGGACATGAGGGAAAAACAAATATTCCCTGTCTACTGGATGAAAAGAAACGCCAAACATCAACATACCACATCTCATTAGAAAAGATTTAAGAAACACAGCTGATTTATTTGGTATCACTAGCTTAGAAGCTGAATGATCTAAAGCTGGATCTAAACAACAATTAAAATCTCCTCCCATCACCAATGAGTACAGTCTCAGATTTGGCAAAAATGAAAAAAACGCTTAAAGAAGCCTGGGTCATCTATATTCGGAGCATACACATTGGCAAATACCATCAATTGTCACACTGGGGGGGCATTGGGAGCAAGGGTGGACCCAAATGCAAGACATATCTTGTGAGGTTACTCAGATTTCGTTTATTGTTTGATACCAGGAGAGCAAGGCAGGAGCAGGAATAGCGAACTGGACAAGGACTCAGGACTACGACTAGGCTGGGACTAGGGGTCTGGGCTTGGACTCGGAATCGGCTCCCAGAACGAGGGGAGGCATGAAGAGGCTAGGGTATGGACTCCGAGACAGAGACTGGGCAAGGACCCAATACCTGGGTCTTGCCTCGGGCTCGGACCCCAGAACCAGGCAAGGACATGACATGGGCCAGGGAGAGGAGGAACATGGAAAACAGAGCCTCGGTCTCGGGAGAGCGGGTACATGGAACCTTGGACACATAAACAGAACACAGAGTCGAGACCCCCCTTGGATACAGGACATAGGGCCAGGACTCACACACAGAACAGAGCCGGAACCCCTCCTTGGGAACAGGACATAGGGCTGGGATTCACACACAGAACGGAGAGCCGGGACCCCTTCTTGGGTATAGGACATAGGGCTGGGACTCATGACCCCCCGCGGGGCAACGGCAAGACAGCCTGACTTACCCTACGGAGGCGAGGACAAGACAAGACCAACATGAAAGAACATCAGACAGTACCTATCTAGCTCCAGTGATAGAACTAGACCAAAGTGCAGGTGAGGGCTGTAGATGAGGGCTAGGGGCGAGAGAGGCAGAGAAAGGATTCAGACAGGGGGGATAGGAAAGGAATCACAGACCGCCAGGGTCAGGACTCGACTCGGAACTTGGAAGCCGCCAGGGCCAGGACTCAACTCGGAACTTGGAAGCCGCCAGGGCCAGGGCTCGAATCGGTACGTGGATGCTGCCAGAGCCAGGACTTGATTTGGTGCTAGAATGCCGCTGGAGCCAGGACTTGACTTGGAGCCTCCGGGTAGTGGTGAGCTCTCGACTCGGCCCGGGAACAGTAGATAGCGGTTCTTGATTCCCTCGGGCAGGTTAACTGACGGACCCACCTCGGTGAGGAAACTTTACAGGCTTGCTTTGGCGGGGTAATTTGACAGGGTTGCTCCGGTGAGGAAAGGCAAATTACCGGCACTCGCTTTGGGCGGAGACTAGGCTTGCGCTGGCCAGATGACATTGGCACGCCGTACCTTGGAGACTTTGCAGACGCTCCCGCGCCGAATGGCTGAAAGCCAGAGACTATAAACTACCGGTTCAGTCAAGAGTAATTGCCTCCAATCACCAAAGCCGAGGGACACGGGAAAACAGGGAACCAAAGGGAAACAGGGAGTTAACGGTCCGGATCGTAACATAAACAAAGTAAATTTAAAGGGACCCCGATCCGGACCATGATATTAATTTGTTATCTAGCTTCCCTGCTGCTATAACAAAATGCCCATTAGTATCAGAAATTACTTTATGTTGAACAAAGAAAACTTTATTATCTATAAGGATCGAGACGTCTCTGGCTTTGGTCTGAAACGAAGGTCACCACCTTTGATTTGGCCTACAACAGTGGTATTGTTAACTAACTTGAATATGGCATAGACAGAAACATAGAAAATAGGTGCAGGAGTAGGCCATTCGGCCCTTCGAGCCTGCACCGCCATTCAGTATGATCATGGCTGATCATCCAACTCAGAACCCTGTACCAGCTTTCCCCCATACCCCCGATCCCTTTAGCCACAAGGGCCATATCTAATTCCCTCTTAAATATAGCCAATGAACTGGCGTCAACTGTTTCCTGTGGCAGAGAATTCCACAGATTCACCACTTTCTGTGTGAAGAAGTTTTTCCTAATCTCCCTTATCCCCTTTATCCTCAAACTGTGACCCCTCGTTCTGGACTTCCCCAACATCGGGAACAATCTTCCTGCATCTAGCCTGTCCAATCCCTTTAGGATTTTATACGTTTCAATCAGATCCCCCCTCAATCTTCTAAATTCCAACAAGTATAAGCCTAGTCGATCCAGTCTTTCATCATATGAAAGTCCTGCCATCTCAGGAATCAATCTGGTGAACCTTCTTTGTACTCCCTCTATGGCAAGGATGTCTTTCCTCAGATCAGGGGACCAAAACTGCACACAATTCTCCAGGTGTGGTCTCACCAAGGCCTTGTACAACTGCAGTAGTACCTCCCTGCTCCTGTACTCGAATTCTCTTGCTATGAATGCCAGCATACCATTCTCCTTTTTCACCGCCTGCTGTACCTGTGTGCCCACTTTCAATGACTGGTCTATAATGACACCCAGGTCTCGTTGCACCTCCCCTTTTCCTAATCGGCCACCATTCAGATAATAATCTGTTTTCCTGTTTTTGCCACCAAAGTGGATAACCTCACATATATCCACATTAAATTGCATCTGACATGAATTTGCCCACTCACCTAACCTATCCAAATCACCCTGCATCCTCTTAGCATCCTCCTCACAGCTAACACTGCCGCCCAGCTTCGTGTCATCCGCAAACTTGGAGATGCTGCATTTAATTCCCTCATCTAAGTCATTAATATATATTGTAAACAACTGGGGTCCCAGCACTGAGCCTTGCGGTACCCCACTAGTCACTACCTGCCATTCTGAAAAGGTCCCGTTTATTCCCACTCTTTGCTTCCTGTCTGCCAACCAATTCTCTATCCACATCAATACCTTACCCCCAATACCGTGTGCTTTAAGTTTGCACACTAATCTCCTGTGTGGGACCTTGTCAAAAGCCTTTTGAAAGTCCAAATATACCACATCCACTGGTTCTCCCCTATGCACTCTACTAGTTACATCCTCAAAAAATTCTATGAGATTCGTCAGACATCATTTTCCTTTCACAAATCCATGCTGAATTTGTCCGATGATTTCACCGCATTCCAAATGTGCTGTTATCACATCTTTGATAACTGACTCTGGCATTTTCCCCACCACCGATGTCAGGCTAACTAGTCTATAATTCCCTGGTTTCTCTCTCCCTCCTTTTTTAAAAAGTGGGGTTATATTAGCCACCTTCCAATCCTCAGGAACTAGACCAGAATCTAAAGAGTTTTGAAAAATTATCACCAATGCATCCACTATTTCTTGGGCTACCTCCTTAAGCACTCTTGGATGCAGACCATCTGGCCCTGGGGATTTATCTGCCTTCAATCCCTTCAATTTACCTAACACCACTTCCCTACTAACATGTATTTCCCTCAGTTCCTCCATCTCACTGAACCCTCTGTCCCTTACTATTTCTGGAAGATTATTGCAACACACATCAAAGTTGCTGGTGAACGCAGCAGGCCAGGCAGCATCTATAGGAAGAGGCGCAGTCGACGTTTCAGGCCGAGACCCTTCGTCAGGACTAACTGAAGGAAGAGTGAGTAAGGGATTTGAAAGCTGGAGGGGGAGGGGGAGATGCAAAATGATAGGAGAAGACAGGAGGGGGAGGGATAGAGCCGAGAGCTGGACAGGTGATAGGCAAAAGGGGATACGAGAGGATCATGGGACAGGAGGTCCGGGAAGAAAGACAGGGGGCAGGGTGACCCAGAGGATGGGCAAGAGGTATATTCAGAGGGACAGAGGGAGAAAAAGGAGAGTGAGAGAAAGAATGTGTGCATAAAAATGAGTAACAGCTGGGGTACGAGGGGGAGGTGGGGCCTAGCAGAAGTTAGAGAAGTCAATGTTCATGCCATCAGGTTGGAGGCGACCCAGACGGAATATAAGGTGTTGTTCCTCCAACCTGAGTGTGGCTTCATCTTTACAGTAGAGGAGGCCGTGGATAGACATGTCAGAATGGGAATGGGATGTGGAATTAAAATGTGTGGCCACTGGGAGATTCCAATTTGTCTGGAAGATTATTTATGTCCTCCTTAGTGAAGACAGAACCAAAATAGTTGTTCAATTGTTCTGCCATGTCCTTGCTCCCCATAATCAATTCACCTGTTTCTGTCTGTAGGGGACCTACATTTGTCTTAACCAATCTTTTTCTTTTCACATATCTATAAAAGCTTTTACAGTCAGTTTTTATGTTCCCTGCCAGTTTTCTCTCATAATCTTTTTCCCCCTTCCTAATTAGGCCCTTTGTCCTCCTCTGCTGAACTCTGAATTTCTCCCAGTCCTCAGGTGACCCACTTTTTCTGGCTAATTTGTATGCTTCTTCTTTGGAATTGATACTATCCCTAATTTCCCTTGTCAGCCATGGGTGCACTACCTTCCTTGATTTATTCTTTTGCCAAACTGGGATGAACAATTGTTGTAGTTCATCCATGCGATCTTTAAATGCTTGCCATTGCATATCCACCGTCAACCCTTTAAGTGTCATTTGCCAGTCTATCTTAGCTAATTCACATCTCATACCTTCAAAGTTACCCTTCTTTCAGTTCAGAACCTTTGTTTCTGAATTATCTATGTCACTCTCCATCTTAATAAAGAATTCCACCATATTATGGTCACTCTTACCCAAGAGGCCTCTCACGACAAGATTGCTAATTAACCCTTCCTCATTGCTCAATGCCCAGTCTAGAATAGCCTGCTCTCTAGTTGGTTCCTCGACATGTTGGTTCAAAAAACCATCTCGCATACATTCCAAGAAATCCTCTTCCTCAGCACCCTTACCAATCTGGTTCACCCAATCTTTTTGTAGATTGAAGTCACCCATTATAACTGTTGTTCCTTTATCGCACACATTTCTAATTTCCTGTTTAATACCATCCCCAATCTCTCTACTACTGTTAGATGGCCTGTACACAACTCCCACAAGTGTTTTCTGGCCCTTAGTGTTATGCAGCTCTACCCATATCGATTCCACATCCTCCCAGCTTATGTCCTTCCTTTCTATTGCATTAATCTCTTCTCTGGGAGCCATGCCTAACCTCACAGTCATAACTGTAAAGTGAATAGAGCAGGGGGCTATTATAGCCTTGTGGTGCACCTGTAATGATCGTGATTGCCGAGGAGATGTTGTTGCCAATCCAAACTGACGGGCATCTGCAAGTGAGGAATTGAGGATCCAATCACACAAGGATGCAATAAGGACAAGTTCCTGAAGCTTATTGATTAGTTTTGAGGGGATGGTGGTATTGAATGCTGAGCGGTAGTCGATAAAGAGCATCTTGATGTATGCATCTTTACTGTCCAGATGTTCCAGTATTGAATGAAGAGCCAGTGAGATAGCATCTGCTGTGGACCTGTTACAATTAGGAGCCAATCCAAATAGGCGAATTGGAGCAGATGCAAGTCGCTTCTCAGGCAGAAGCGACCTCTCCTGGAAGTTTCATCATCAACCTTTCAAAGCACTTCATCAGTGGATGTAGGTGCAACTGAATGATAGTCATTGAAGTTGATCACCATGTTCTTCTTAGACACCAGTATAATTGAAGCCTACTTGAAGAAGGTGGGTAACTCAGCCTGCTGAAGTGAGAGGTTAAAGATGTCAGTGAACACTCCAGCCAGTTGATCAGCACAGGCCTTTAGTACTTGGCCAGATACCCCATCTGGGCTGGATGCTTTTTGTGGGTTCACTCATCTGAAGGTTGCTCACACACCTACCTCAGAGTCGGGAATCACTGGATCACTTGAGGCTGTGGGAGTTCGTGATGGTTCCTCCATGTTTTAACAGTCAAAGTGAGCATAGAAGCCATTGAGCACATCTGGAAGCAAAGCCCTGTTGTCACCTACATCACTTGATTTAACGTTATAAGAGTTGATAGTAGTCAAGCCCTGCCATAACTTTTGAGCACCCTTTGTTGATTCAAGTTTAGTCTGGAACTGCCTCTTCACCTGTGGGATAGCTTTCCAGAGTTCATTCCTGGACCTCTTGTAACTTTCTTTGTTACCAAACTTGAATGCCTCTGACCTGGCCCTCAGTAGATTGTGGATCTTATGGTTCATCCAGGACTTCTGCTTGGGGAAGACCCTGAATGATTTTCTGGGGACATACTCATCTACAACTGTCTTAATAAAGTCCGTGACAACAGTGGTGTATTCATTCAGATCCACAGATGAACCCTTAAACACAGCCCATTCCATTGACTGGAAACAATCCCAGAGCCTCCCCACTGCCTCCTGCGACCACATCTTTGTTGTCCTAATCTCTGGAGCCTTGCCCTTCGGCCTCTGCCTGTATGCAGGTCGGAGAAGGACAGCCAGTGATCTGACTTACCAAAGTGTGGTCAGGGCATGGAACAGGAGGCATTCCTTATCTCAGTGTAACAGTGGTCTAGTGTGTTGGGACCTCTGGTGCTACAGGTTATATGCTGGTGGCGATTGGGCAGGGTTTTCTTCAGATAAGCTTAGTTGAAGTCCTCACTTGTAATTTGAGATGAGTTAGAATGGTCTGTTTCTTGTTTGAAGACGGCATCATGCAATATCTCAAGCACATAACTATAGTCACCTGCTGGTGGTATGTAAAATCTAGTCAGGATTATGGAGAAAAAACCTCAGGTAAATAGAATGGACAGCATTTGACCATTAGGTGTTCAAGGTCGGGAGAACACAAGTTTGAAACAATGTTAGGATTAATTGGGTTTTTCAGGGGTTACTGGGACAGTGTGGTTCAAAGGGCCAAAAGGGCCTACTCTGCTCTGTGTCTCTAAAATTAAAATAATGTGTCTGCCTCTAAACCAGCCCTCTCAGTGTGTTCCATGTACTCACCACTCTACGTAAAAAACCTGCTTCGGGAAACACTGCTATATTTTCCTCCAGTCATCTTAAAATTAAGCCCCCTTGTATTGGCTATTTCCACCCTGGGAAAAAGTCCCTGGCTGTCCACTCTATCTATGTCTCCTATCATCTTGGACACCTCTACCAAGTCACCTCTCATCCTCCTTCGATCCAATGAGAAAAACCCCATTTCACTTATCCTGTCTTCATAAGTCCTGCTCTCTAATCAGGCAGCATCCTGATAAATCTCTTCCAGCAGATCTCTAAAGCTTTCACATCCTTGAAAGTGACTAGAACTGAACACAATATTCTTGATGTGGTCTAACCAGGATTTTGTACAGCTACAACATTACCACATAGCGCTTGCACTCAATGTTATTAAAGTGAAAGGAATTCTTTAAACATTTACTGGGATATTGCCTGGATTTGGGGTCCTAAATTACAAGGTCATGTTGCCTAGACAAGAACTTTATTCCTTGGAACACAGGAGGTTAAGTGGTGACCGGAGAGAGGTGTAAGAGATCGTGCAGGGCATAGACTGGGAGAAAGCACATAGCCTTTTTCCCATGATGGGCTCATTGGAAAGAAGAGGTAATAGAATTAATATCAGAATCGAGAGATTTAATGGGGAAATTAGAAGCAGCTTCATGCAAATGGTAGTGCTATTTGGAGTGAGCGAGTGAGCTGCCGGAAGTATTGGTTGAGGCAGGTACATGAGAAACGTGTAGAAGCAATCTGGATAAGCCCATGGATAGGAGGGGTGTAGAGGGCTATGGGCCAGATGTGGGCATGACAGAACTAACTCGTTGGGCAACGTAATCGGCACGGACAAGTGGGCTGAGGGGTTTATCTCCATGCTGTATGGGTCTATCGTTCTAGCACCACTTTACCAAAGCAGCCTGCTTCATGGAAATCATAGAAAACTACAGCACAATACAGGCCTTTTGGCCCATGAAGGTGTGCCAACCTTTTTTAACCTACTCTAAGATCAATCTAACCCTCGCCTCCTATATAGCCCTCATTTTTTTTCATCCATGTGCCTATCTAAGAGTGTTTAAAATGTCCATTATGTACCTGTCTCCGTCACCATCCCTGGCAGTGTGTTTCACGCACCAACCACTCTCTGTATCAAAAAAAAACAACCTCTGATTCGGCAGCAACTTAATTTCTCTTTCACCAGCTATTTGCACTCAGAAGTCTTGGCTGACATGTGGATGCAGTCTCTGCTGTAGATGTCCAGCCTTACACCAAAGTCATAAGAGCAACCCACTGTGAAATTAGCTCAGGAAGGCACCTTAGTCAGCATGGGCATTGGGCTGAAAGGTCTGTTTCTATGCCGGAAATGGGATTGTAATTGGTGCACTATTGTCATTGGTACCAAGATATAGTGATAAGTTTGTCTTGCATACTCTTCATATACTGTAGATCAGAACATTACACAGTGAGTTGAGGTAGATCAAGGTAAAATAATAAAAGAATGCAGAATAAAGTGTAACAGCTACTGAGAAAATGAAGTGCAGGTACAAAATCACAATGAGGTAGATTGTGAGGACAAGAGTCCATTTTATCGTCGTAAGGAACCATTTAATAGTCTTGTAACTGGGACCTCAAAGCTGACCTTGAGCACAGTGGAATGTGCTTTCAGGTTTTGTATTTTCTTCCCAATGGGAGACGGGAGAAGACAGAATGTCCGGAGTGGGTGGGGTCCTTGATTATTCTGGCTGCTTTTTTGAGGCTGTGAGAAGTATAGACAGGGTGCATGGGGGGGCAGGATTTGCTGTTTTCTATTACGTGCTAAACTGTGTCCACAACCCTGCAGCTTCTTGAGTCCGGTGGTACTCGCTGCATGACTCTAAGGTAATAATAGTGAATGGTCGGTCAGACATAAAAGCAGAATATTTAAAGTCAAACTTGAGATAATTGTCATATACACAAGTACGTGTATGCACAGGTACAATGAAAAGCTTACTTGCACACAAGCACAAGGCATCATATAAGCAGTTTTTCACAAGAAAATAACATAAATTATACATATTTTTACAAGAAATAACAAGAATACCCAAAATCACTTGGCAAATTTGTAGCAAATGCTGGAAGTTTTCAGTAGTAATACTGAAACAGTTTGATTAAACAAAAGTTAGAGTGAGCTAGGGTTTTCTCTTTGGAGAGATGGACGGTGAAAGGTGTATAAAATTATGAGAGGCATTGATAGAGTGGACAACCAGCACACAGGAGCCAATGAGCAATACCAGAGGACATCTATTTCGATTAAGTGGAGGGAAGTTTAGCAGAGACGTCAGAGTGTGGTAGGCGACAGGAATGCACTGCTGGGGGTGATGATAGAGGCTGATACAATGCAGGTATTTATAAGACTCTTAGATAGGCACATGGATGTAAGGAAGATGGAGGGTTATGGGCTGTGCCAGAAGGAATGGTTAGATTGATTCTGAAGTAGGTTTATGCTGGTATTTGTGTATTTATGCACATTTTATTCCATTACTTAGTATATAACTTTACCCTCTAACTTTATTTTATTTATAATTCTTTATAATTGTTGAATATTGTTTCTTTGTTGCATGTCATGCCAACACACCACAGCAAATTCTTAGTACGTGTAAAGGTATATGGTAAATAAAGTGGATCTTTGATCCTAGATTATTATGTAAGTTGACACAGCATTGTAGGCTAAAGGACTTGGACTGTTCTAAAGCTCCAAGTCTGGTATGCCATCCTGTGCTCAGTCGGAACTTGAAAAGTCACTCTGGATATTTTTGAAACAGTGAGTGAGACCAAGGACAGGGTGGTCAGACTGGGAATAGATGGGACAGTTAAAGTGAAGTGTAGGGTTACCCTTGTGAACTGTGCTGATCTGTATTGATAGGCCCAGTGAATAGAACTTCCTGTAAGCAGCAAATAGACTGAACCAGAAGATGTTCCTGAACCTTGCTTCAAACTTCTTTAGTGGTGGAGAGTATACTGGCTGATTGCATCATTACCTGGTATGGAAACACCAATGCCCAAGGATGGAAAAAACTACAAAAGGTAGTGGATACAGCCCAGTTCGTCACGGGTAAAGCCCTCTCCACCTCTAAACACATTGCTGTCATGGGAAAGCAGCATCAATCATCAAAGACCCCCACCCTCCGAGCCCTGCTCTCATTTTGCTGCTGCTATCAGAAAGGAAGTACAGGAACCCTAAGTCCCCCACCACCAGGTTCAGGAACAGTTACTACCCCTCAACAAATAGGCTCTTGAATCAGGAGGAATAACTTCAATCATCTCAACACTGAACTGATCCCACAACCTGTGGACTCACTTTTAAGGACACCACAACTCATGTTATCAATATTTATTGCTATTTATTTATTATTATTGTTTTTTTTTCTTTTTGTATTTGCACAGTTTGTTGCCTTTTGCGTATTGTTTGTTTGTGCACCTTTGTCATGAGCTTTTTCTCATTTATTCTGTTATGTTATTTTTCTATTTACTGTGAATGCCCGCAAGAAAATTAAACTTGGTGTTGTATATGGTGGCATATATGTACTTCGATAATAAATTTGCTTTGAACTTTGAAAGTGTGTTTGGGACCTTGGGGACAGAGGAGGTGAGGGGCCAACTGTTCCATCTTCTTTGATTTCAAGGGAAGGTGCAATTAGAACCTGACCAGGGCTTGCCAGAGATGTTCCAGGTCACCCTGGAGGGAATGGTCCTACGAGAAAAAAGAAGGAAGGGAAAGTCACATCAGGCGGTGGTCTGACCTGTTGAAGGTGAAGAGGGATCCAGTGCTAAAGGTGAGACTGGGTGAGAGCTGAAGTGTGTGACAGTGAACAGACACACTTAGACCCCTGTAAAAGTGTGGCAAAGGGGCAGTGTGGTAGCACAGCGGTTAGTGTAACGCTATTATAGAGCCAGCAACCAGGGTTCGATTCCCGCTGCTGTCTGCAAGGAGTTTGTACATTCTCCCATGGTTGTGTGGGCTTCCTCTGGGTGCTCCAGTTTCTTCCCACATTCCACCGACATACAGGCTAGTCGGTTACTGGGTTCAGTTGGGTGGTGTGGGCTCGTTGGGCCAGAGAGGCATTTTATAATGTTGCATGCGTGCGTGAATGAATGAATAAATTAATTAATGGTCAAACAGATGAATGGACAGATGGGTAGATTAATAAGAAAATAAATAAAAATGAAATACATTTTTAAAAAACTGGTGGAGGTGCACCCTCCAACACAGCCCATTACCTTTCGTTCAGGAAAAGAAAGATAAACGCATCAATGTGGAAGGAGATGTTATCATAACAGGAGCAATGGGAGAATAGAATCGTCTCCCTACGGAAAGCAGGGTGGAGTCAATGTAGTTCAGTGTATGCTTATTGTACACTGTTCTACTATGGAGGTCTTCTTTTTTGTATCCACTATACCGCCCTAAATAAAAACAAAAATACCCTACAATGTTCTAAAGGCATTAACAAATATTAATATACATAAAGGCATCCATTAGTCTTGCAAGACAATGGATCTGTGCTTGGAAAGTCTTCACTCTCCAGGGCGCAGGCCTGGGCAAAGTTATATTGAAGACCAGCAGTTGCCCATGCTGCGTCTCCCCTCTGCACGACACCAATGTTGTCCAAGGGAAGGGCACTAGGACCCATACAGTTTGGCACCAATGTCGTCGCAGAGCAATGTGTGATTAAGTACCTTGCTCAAGGACATAGCATGTTCCCTTGACTGGGGCTCGAACTCAATACCTTCAGGTCACTAGTCCAATGCCTTAACCACTTGGCCACGTGCCCACACTAATATACATACTAAAATGTTTAAGCATCAAATGAAGAGTTCATTAAAAGTTGCTAGAAGTGATGCTTTTTGAAATCACAAGGTAAAACTGTGTAAAGAAAGCCACTCTGTTAAAATGGCACACCAGAGGGAGCCACTAGACACAAGTGGTCTAAAATGTTTCTATAGTTAAAACCTGGTTCTACAACGCATACTGGTACATAGATATATTTATTAAAAAAATCAGAGGTTTGGACAGAGGCTGACCTCATAAGTACAGAAACCAGTGCTTAATGGGGAAGAAGGCACACCAGTGGCTCTACTTGGTTAAGAGTTTGAAGAGTTTTGGCATGTCATCAAAGACTTGCAAATTTCTACAGATGTACAGTGGAAAGCATTATGACTGGTTGCACCCTGCCCTGGTGTGGAACCTGCAATGCACAGGACTGCAAAAAGCTGCAGAGGGTGAAGACTCAACCAGCTCCATCACGGTCATAAGCCTCCTCACCATTGAGGACATCTTCAAGAGGCTTCCCTCACTAAGGATCCACACCACTTGAGACATGTCCTCTTCTTATTACCACCACACAGACAGCAATTAAGGAAAAAGCATCTTCCACTTTCTTATCAGATTTCTGAACAGTCAATGAATCCATGAACATTATTCATTATTCCCTTTTTTGCAATATTTATTTATTTTTCATAATTCAAAGACTTTTATGTCTATGTACTGTACTCAGCCACAAAACAACAAATTGCACGTCATTTGTCAGTGATAACAAAGCTGATTCTGATTCTGAATAAGAAAGTAATTGCTATCCCCCAAATTGTGGATAGAGAAGTCAAAGAAGATATGAGGTGTACATGAGATGTTGATGCCTTTTGGCAAGTCAAAACAACAGAGAACTTATACTATGAATGTAGGGCACAAGGAGTGAAATGGTACTGTGGGACCAAGGAGAACAAATGCACGGTTTATAGAAAGTAGCATCACAGATTGTGAGAATAGTGAACAAGTCGTTTAGCATGCTGGCTGTCATCAGTTAGGACATTGAGTATAGGAGTTAGGACAATATGTTGCCGATATTGTTGAGGTTGCACTTGGAGTATTATGTACAGATTTGGTCACTCTGTTATAGGACAGATGTGGTTAAACTGTAAAGAGTGCAGAAAAGTTTTACAAGCATGCTGTCAGGACTAGAGAGCCTTAGTTATAGGAAGGGTTGGCCAGGATAGCTCAGTTTTTTTTGGAGTACAGATGAATGAAGGATAACATTATAGAAATGTTTAAGATTATGACAGGCATAGATAAGGTGGACGGTAACAGTTATTTCCCCAGAGAAGGGGGCTAGATTTAGGGTGAGAAGGGAATATTTAAAAGGAACCATTTAAAAATGGTCTACAGTCATCATCGCCCTTCAGTTTCAGATTCAATTATTTATCACTTGTACATTAAAGCATTTGGTGAAATGGGTCATTTGCATCAGCAACCGACACCACATAAGGATGAGTTGGGTGCAGCCTATTAGTGTCGCCACACATTCTAGTGCCAACCTAGCATACCCACCATGACCAGTAGAACAAGCAACAACACTCCGACCACGAGCTCTTGCCCCTAACTCTTCATTTACTGCCCCTGACTACTAAGTCCCCCTTATTCCTGCCCATAAATCCAAAGCTGGCCCTTAACTCCCCATGCTGCCCTCAAAACCATCTCTATGAAACTAAAAAACTATTAAGTCTGAACCATGACGCCTTGATTTGAAAGGCACTTGAAAGAGAGTTGAGGAAGGGGATCAGAAGTGGAGTGAAATGGAGAACCTTTCATGTATGGGGAATGGGGAAGGGGAAGAGTCAGGTACCAGAGAGTACCCCTGTGGCTGTCCCCCTTGACAATAAGTACTCCTGTCTGAGTACTGTTGAGGAGGGACAGCCTACTTGGGGGAAGCAACAGTGGCCGCGCCTCTGACACAGAGTCTGGCCCTCTCAGAAGGGTAGGGAAAGGAAGAGGAAGGCAGTAGTGATAGGGGACTTTATAGTTAGGGGGTCAGACAGGTGATTCTGTGGACGCAGGGAAGAAACTCGGATGGTAGTTTGCCTCCCATGTGCCAAGGTCTGGGATGTTTCGGATCGTGTCCAAGGCATCCTGCAGTGAGAGGGAGAACAGCCAGAGGTCGTGTACATATCGGTACCAATGACATAGGTAGGAAAAAGGAAGAGGTCCTGAAGACAGACTACAGGGAGTTAGGAAGGAAGTTGAGAAGCAGGACCGTAGAGGTAGTAATCTTGGGATTACTGCCTGTGCCAACCGACAGTGAGAAAAGGAATAGAATGAGGTGGAGGATGAATGCGTGGCTGAGGGATTGGAACAGGGGGCAGGGATTCAGATTTCTGGATCATTGCGACCTCTTTTGGGGCAGGTGTGACCTGTACAAAAAGGATGGGTTGCACTTGAATCCCAGGGGGACCAATATCCTGACGGGGAGGTTTGCAAAGGCTATCGGGCAGAGTTTAAACTAGAATTGTTGGGGGGTGGGAACCAAACTGAAGAGACTGGCGAAGGGGAGGTTGGCTCACAAATAGAGAAAGCTTGTACACAGTGCGAGAGGGAGGATAGGCAGGTGATAGAGAAGGGACGCGCTCAAACCGAAGGTTTGAGATGCGTCTACTTTAATGCATGGAGTGTTGTGAACAAAGCGGATGAGCTTAGAGCGTGGATTAGTACTTAAAGATATGATGTGGTGGACATTACAGAGACTTGGATGGCTCAGGGACAGGAATGATTACTTCAAGTGCCGGGTTTTAGATGTTTCAGAAAGGACAGGGAGGGAGGCATAAGAGGTGGGGGCGCAGCACTGTTGATCAGAGATAGTGTCACGGCTGCAGAAAAGGTGGACACCATGGAGGAATTGTCTACGGAGTCTCTGTGGGTGGAGGTTAGAAACAGGAAGGGGTCAATAACTTTACTGGGTGTTTTTTATAGGCCGCCCAATAGTAACAGGGATATCGAGGAGCAGATAGGGAAACAGATCCTGGAAAGGTGTAATAATAACAGAGTTATACTTTATTGTCGCCAAACAATTGGTACTAGAACGTACAATCATCACAGCGATATTTGATTCTGTGCTTCACACTCCCTGGATGACAAATATTAAATATTAAAAATAGTTAAAATTAGTAAATATTAAATATTTAAATTATAAATTATAAATAGAAAATAGAAAAATGGGAAGTAAGGTAGTGCAAAAAAACTGAGAGGCAGGTCTGGATATTTGGAAGGTACGGCCCAGATCCGGGTCAGGATCCGTTCAGTAGTCTTATCACAGTTGGAAAGAAGCTGTTCTGAAATCTGGCTGTACGAGTCTTCAAGCTCCTGAACTTTCTCCCGGAGGGAAGAAGGACGAAAAGTGTGTTGGCTGGGTGGGTCATGTCCTTGATTATCCTGGCAGCACTGCTCCGACAGTGTGCAGTGTAAAGTGAGTCCACGGACGGAATATTGGTTTGAGTGATGTGCTGCGCTGTGTTCACGATCTTCTGCAGCTTGTTTCGGTCTTGGACAGGACAACTTCCATACCAGGTTGTGATGCACCCTAGAAAAATGCTTTCTATGGTGCATCTATAAAAATTAGTGGGGGTTTTACGGGACAGGCCAAATATCTTTAGTTTTCTCAGGAAGTAAAGATGCTGGTGGGCCTTCTTGTCAGTGAACTCTGCTTAGTTGGACCAAGTCAAGTCATTTGTGATATTGACCCTGAGGAACTTAAAGCTTTTGACCTGTTCCACTTGCGTACCACCAATGTAAATTGGGTCATGCGGTCCGCTACTCCTTCTGAAGTCAACAACCAATTCCTTCGTCTTGCTGACGTTGAAGGATAGGTTATTGTCTTCGCACCATGCCACCAGGTTCTTAATTTCCTCTCTGTACTCAAACTCATCATTACCGGAGATACGGTCTACAATTGTTGTGTCATCAGCAAACTTATATATTGATGGAAACTTAGCTACACAATCATGGGTGTACAGCAGGGGGCTGAGTACACAGCCTTGTGGGGCACCGGTGCTCAGGGTGATTGTAGAGGAGAGCTGGTCCCCTATTTTTGCAGCCTGGGTCCTGTCTGTGAGGAAGTTGAAGATCCAGCTGCAGATCTGAGTGCTAAGGCCCAGGTTCCAGAGCTTAGGAATCCGTTTGTTTGGAATGATGGTATTAAAGGCAGATCTGTAGTCAATGAAAAGGAGCCTTACGTATGCGTCTTTATTCTCCAGGTGTTCTAAGGAGGAATGTAGGGCCAGAGCGATAGCATCTGCCGTTGACCTGTTGCTCCGGTAGGCGAATTGCAAAGCGTCGAGGTTGACCGGTAGGCTGTGGTTGATGTGTGCCATAACCAATCTCTCGAAGCACTTCATAGCAATTGATGTCAGAGCCACAGGTCGATAGTCATTCAGGCATGCCACCTTGCTCTTCTTCGGCACTGGAATTATCGTTGCCTTCTTAAAATACGAGGGGATCTTAGACTGAAGCAAAGAGCTGTCATGGTCCGGTCCGTGAAATCCGTATTCCGGTTCACGGTCCGGTCCATCGAGCCTTGCTCCAGGTTTTCCTGTCTACCCTGTTTCTGTTCCTGTTAAGCACTAATTAAGACAGCTGATGCTCATTGGGGCTGGCTGCATAAATACCTCCAGAGACCAGGGCATGGTGGCGGGATTGTTCTTGTCCTTACTCCTTGTATCCCTTCCACTGCCTATTTCCTCACCTGAAGCCCTGTCTTGTCTTGCTGGTAACTCTCGCCTCGCCTGTAACTCTTGCCTCGCCTGAAGTTCTCGTCTCGCCTTGCTTTGCCAGAAGCCTTGCCTTGTCTTGCTGGTAACTCTCACCTCGTCTCGCCTGCAGTCTTGTCCTGCAGCCACCCTGTACCTAGCTCCCTTCCTGTCCCTTGCCTCTGTCGGGTAAGCCAGGTCGTCTCGCCGTTACCTGCGGTTGGATCTGTCCCTTCCTGTCCCATGCCTCCATCGGGTGGTGATCCGTGCCCTGCCCAGGTGAACCGCGTCCTGCCCCAGAAGAGCTTGCCTAGCCTCAAGCCCGAAGACTCCAGCCTCGCCTCACCTCGTCTCCTGCCTACAGCCTCCAGCCCAGCCTCGCCTCAAGTCTCTTGCCTCCAGCCTCACCTCAAGTCTCCTGCCTCCAGCCTCCAGCCTCGCTTTGCCTCAAGTCTCCTGCCTCCAACCTCCAGCCCAGCCTCGCCTCAAGTCTCCTGCCTCTAGCCTCCAGCCTTGCCTCGCCTCAAGTCTCCTGCCTCTAGCCACCAGCCTTGCCTCGCCTCAAGTCTCCTGCCTCCAGCCTCCATCCTCCAGACTTGCCTCACCTCAAGTCTCCTGCCTCCAGCCTCCAGCCTCGCCTCGCCTCAAGACTCCAGCCTCCTGCCTAGCCTCAAGCCTGAAGACTGCAGCCTCCTGCCTAGCCTCAAGCCTGAAGACTCCAGCCTCCTGCCTAGCCTCAAGCTTGAAAATTCCAGCCTCCTGCCTAGCCTCTAGCCTCTTGCCAAGCCAAGCCAAGTCTCTAATCTCTAGCCTCAAGCTTCAAGCCTGAAGACACCAGCCTCCTGCCTCCTGCCAAGTCTCGCCTCTAGCCTCAAGCCTGAAGACTCCAGCCTCCTGCCAAGCCTCGCCTCTAGCCTCAAGCCTCAAGCCTGAAGACTCCAGCCTCATCCTGCCTGCCTGCCAAGCCTCATCCTTGCCTACTTCTGGGGTCCAAGCCGGAGGCAAGACCCAGATACTGGGTCCTTGTCCGGTCTCTGGCTCAGAGTCCATCCTGCCTCCTGCCAAGCCTCACCTCTGGCCTCTAGCCTCAGTCTGAAGACTCCAGCCTCCTGCCTCCTGCATAGCCTCACCTCTAGCCTCAAGCCTGAAGACTCCAGCCTCCAGCCTCCTGCCTCCTGCCAAGTCTCGCCTCTAGCCTCAAGCCTGAAGACTCCAGCCTCATCCTGCCTGCCTGCCAAGCCTTGTCCTTGCCTGGTTTTGGGGTCCGAGCCAGACACAAGACCCAGGTACTGGGTCCTTGTCCAGTCTCTGGCTCAGAGTCCAAGCCCGGGCTCCTAGCTCTCTTCTCCAGTCCTGTTCCAGGTTCCTGGTTTTCGTGTCCATGTCCTTGCCATCAGCCTGTATCCTAGTCCTGTCCCTAGTACTTCAGTGTCTGTGTCTTGCACCTGGGTCCATTCCCAGCCACCTCCTTATGACAGGAGCAGTTGAAGATGTCAGCAAACACTCCAGCTAGCTCTCTTGCACATGCCTGGAGAACCCGTCCTGGGACACCATCCGGGCCCGTCGCCTTCCTTGGATTTATCTTCAGGAACGCCTGACAGATTGGATTAATCTTCAGGAGTTGTCATGATGGGTGATTTTAATTTCCCAAATAGTGATTGGCATCTCCCTAGAGCAAGGGGTTTAGATGGGGTGGAGTTTGTTAGGTGTGTTCAGGAAGGTTTCTTAACCCAATATGTAGATAAGCCTACAAGAGGAGAGGCTGTACTTGATTTGGTATTGTGAAATGAACCTGGTCAGGTGTCAGATCTCTCAGTGGGAGAGCATTTTGGAGATAGTGATCATAATTCTATCTCCTTTACAATAGCATTGGACAGAGATAGGAGCAGACAAGTTAGAAAAGCACTTAATTGGAGTAAAGGGAATTATGAGGCTATCAGGCAGGAACGGAGGCTTAAATTGGAAACAGATGTTCTCAGGGAAAAGTACAGAAGAAATGTGGCAAATATTCAGGGGATATGTGTGTGGAGTTCTGCATAGGTATGTTCCAATGAGACAGGGAAGTTATGGTAGGGTACAAGAACTGTGGTGTACAAAGGCTGTTATAAATCTACTCAAGAAAAAGAGAAAAGCTTACAAAAGGTTCAGAGAGCTAGGTAATGTTAGAGATCTAGAAGATTATAAGGCGAACAGGAAGGAGCTTAAGAAGGAAATTAGGAGAGCCAGAAGGGGCTATGAGAAGGCCTTGCTGGGCAGGATTAAGGAAAACCCCAGGGCATTCTACAAGTATGTGAAGAGCAAGAGGATAAGACACGAAAGAATAGGACCTATCAAGTGTGACAGTGGGAAAGTATATATGGAACCGGAGGAAATATTAGAGGTACATAATGAATACTTTACTTCAGTATTCACTATGGAAAAGGATCCAAGTGATTGTTGTGGTGACTTGCAGCAGACTGAAAAGCTTGAGCATGTAGATATTAAGAAAGAGGATGTGCTGGAGCTTTTGGAAAGCATCAAGTTGGATAAGTCACTGGGACCGGATGAGATGTACCCCAGGCTACTGTGGAAGGCGAAGGAAGAGATTGCTGAGCCTCTGGTGATGACCTTTGCATCATCAATGGGGACAGGAGAGGTTCCGGAGGATTGGAGGGTTGCGGATGTTATTCCTTTATTCAAGAAAGAGAGTAGAGATAGCCCAGGAAATTATGGACCAGTGAGTCTTACCTCAGTGATTGGTAAGTTGATGGAGAAGATCCTGAGAGGCAGGAATTATGAACATTTGGAGAGGTATAATATGATTAGGAATTGTCAGCATGGCTTTGTCAAGGGCAGGTCATGCCTTACTAGCCTGATTGAATTTTTTGAGGATGTGACTAAACACATTGATGAAGGAAGAGCAGTAGATGTAGTGTATATGGATTTCAGCAAGGCATTTGATAAGGTACTCCATGCAAGGCTTATTGAGAAAGTAAGGAGGCAAGGGATCCAAGGGGACATTGCTTTGTGGATCCAGAACTGGCTTGCCCACAGAAGGCAAAAAGTGTTTGTAGATGGGTCATATTCTGCATGAATGTCAGTCACCAGTGGAGTGTCTCAGGGATCTGTTCTGGGACCCTTACTCTTCGTGATTTTTATAAATGACCTGGATGAAGAAGTGGTTGGGATGGGTTAGTAAATTTGCTGATGACACAAAGGTTGGAGGTGTTGTGGATAGTGTGGAGGGCTGTCAGAGTTTACAGTGGGACATTGATAGGATGCAAAACTGGGCTGAGAAGTGGCAGATGGAGTTCAACCCAGATAAGTGTGAGGTGGTTCATTTTGGTAGGTCAAATATGATGGCAGAATATAGTATTAATGGTAAAACTCTTGGCAGTGTGGAGGATCAGAGGGATCTTGGGGTCCGAGTCCATAGGACACTCAAAGCAGCTGCGCAGGTTGACTCTGTGGTTAAGAAGGCATATGGTGTATTGTCCTTCATCAATGGTGAAATTGAATTTAGGAGCCAAGAGGTAATGTTGCAGCTATATACGACCCTGGTCAGACCCCACTTGGAGTACTGTGCTCAATTCTGGTTGCCTCACTACAGGAAGGACATGGAAACCATAGAAAGGCTGCAGAGGAGATTTACAAGGATGTTGCCTGGATTGGGGAGCATGCCTTATGAGAACAGGTTGACTGAACTTGTCCTTTTCTCCTTGGAGCAACAGAGGATGAGGGGTGACCTGATAGTGGTGTATAAGATGATGAGAGGATAGTCAGAGACTTTTTCCCAGGGCTGAAATGGTTGCCACAAGAGGGCACAGGTTCAAGGTGCTGGGGAGTAGGTACAGAGAAGATGTTAGGGGTAAGTTTTTTACAGAGAGTGGAATGGGCTGCCGGCAACGGTGGTGGAGGCGGATACGATTGGGTCTTTTAAGAGGCTTTTGGATAGGTACATGGAGCTTAGAAAAATAGAGGGCTATGGGTAAGCCTAGTAATTTCTAAGGTAGGGACATGTTCAGCATAACTTTGTGGGCTGAAGGGTCTGTATTGTGCTGTAGGATTTCTATGTTTCTATGTTTCTATGCATCCCACCCCAGCACAGGCATGGATGGCTTGGACTGTTCAGATTCCAATGGCAGTCTCGACAGACCATGGCTCAGTCCTGAATGTCATTCCTTCCCGTAATGAAGGGGTTGCTGGAGTTGGCATTGCCTCTGGCACAGTGATGTCACCTTCCAAAGGTGCAGAGTAGCCTTTCTCTGGAACTCCTTTGATCTATGTAGCTTCTGAGGTCAATGCAGGGGGAATCAGTGCCTGGTATTTCATTATATGTAACTGTAATTAACCTTAGAGATTGCAGCCCTGGGCCATAATAAAAGACAAAGGGTAGAGAGCATCTTTCACTTAACCTTAACGTCTATAAAGGCTATAGCCGTCCTTTCATCTGCTCCGACTAAATATCTTTACCTACTGAGTATTGATCTCAGGCAACATGTTGCCAGTGTTGTGCACACCTGCCATTTCAGCTAAAATATAGATTATATATACACAGTTAATTACTGCACTGAAATCGCATTCAGTTACTTAGAGCTTTAGCCTAAGTTAAGATGCTTCTCCAAAATGTGGACAATCATTTGTCTCACAATAGATCAGAACCAGTATCAGATCAATGACTTACATTCAGTGGAGATCAGAAGCCTGAGAAGACACAGCTCACTCAGGTTTGCTGATTGAGTAGAGAAGGAAAACTTGGCCATTAATTCCTTCATCCAAAATTGTCAATGTACTGTATAACATGAAAATAAGCAGTCCCAACACTGACAACCATGGCACACCACTAGTCACCGGCAGCCAGGCCTCCTTTATTCCCACTCTTTGCCTCCTGTCAGTCAGCCAATCTCCTATCCATGCTAGTACCTTCCCTTATAGAAACCATGCTGAGTTTCAGTAGAACAACAAGCAACAACAACACTCAATCACCAGCTTCTGCCCCTAGTTCTTCATTTACTACCTCTGAACACTAACTCCCCCTCGTCCCTCTGACAGGAGACCCTCAAGTGTAACGAACTACTGAAGAAGATGAGAAAGCTTAGGGAAACCAGTCTCCCCTGGTATCCAGGGTTAACATATGATGGTATGTTTGATGGCTCTGGGCCTATACTCACTGGAGTTTAGAAGAATGAGGACGGGTCTTCATGAAACCTATCGAATATTGAAAGGTCTGGTTGTCAGGTGAATGTTTCCTATAGTAGGGGAGTCTAGGACCAGAGAGTACAGCCTCAGAATAGAGAGACATCCATTTAGAACAGAGGCGATGAGAAATTTCTTTAGCAAGAGAGTGGTGAATGTGTGGGATTCATTGCTAAGTGTGGCTGTAGAAACCAAGTCATTGAGTATATTTAAGATGGAGATTGACTGGTTCTTGATTAGTCAGGGTGTCAAAGGTTATGGTGAGAAGGCAGTAGAATGGGGTTGACAGGGATAATAAATCAGCCTTGATGGAATGGCGGAGCAGACCCGATGAGCAGAATGTCCTTATTCTCCTATGTCCTATGGTCTAATGGTCTTAACTATGTAAAGCATTGTAATGTTTCATGCTCATGTAATGGTTTCTCTGTAGCAGCAGTGTTTGGGTTATGACTAGAGATAATGGGGACTTCGGAATGTGCACTGACCAATGAGGGGAGGTGTTTTCTTTCTTGTGTGCCCAAACGAAGGTTTCACGGTCTTTTGTTCAGCAGAAGATGGAGAGAGAAGATGCCAGAACAGAGAGGTCATAGTCTGCAGGACAGAGTGGATATGGAATGGGGTCGGGAGCCGACGCCCAAGAGGAGAATCAATGGAGAACGAACAGACAGGAAAACTGTGAGCTCCAACGTTGTGCATTGGGCTGTTTCATGAGAACGGGCCCTTTCTCTTTTTTGTTTCTTTACTAACCCTATAGTCAAATTAAGAATTATGAAGCTCCATCGTTTAATCGCATATTGTGTACTGTTTGTTATTTCGTGGTACTGATTTGTAACAGGGGAACACATCACACGGCATCCACCCAGACAAGATTTCTCAAGCTTGGCTGGGCTGTAGGCTGTCTTCCCCTAGATTAAGCTGCAAGCCAAGCCTGAGAGTTACATTGACCACATGAACGTTGAAGCATATAGTGAAATGTTTCACTTGTATTAACAACCAACACACAAGGATATGCTGGGGCAGCTAAGCACATTTTCCCATAATAGGATGACCAAAGCAGTACTCTAAGTGCAGCCTCACTATACCTCACTTACCTATACCACTGCAACATCATGCACATCTTTTATTTTCCATTACCTCACTGATGAAGGTTAGCATGCTAAATGCCTTTTTCACTACGTACTGCGTCTACCCTTGATGCCACTTTCAAACAACCATAACTTGATAGAGTTGTACAAGATGGTGAGAGGCATCAATAGAGTGGACAGCCAGGGACTTCTTCCCAGCGTGGAAATGGCTAATTCAAAAGGACATAACTTTAAGGTGCTTGGATGAAAGTACAAGGGGGAGTTCAGAGGTAGGTGTTATACACGGAGAGGTGGCTGTTTGGAATGTGCTGCCGAGGGCAGTGGTAGAGGCAAATACATTAAGGATATTTATGAGAATCTCAGATAGGCATATGTATGAAAGAAAAAATGGAGGGCAATTCCGGAGGGAAGCATTAGATTGATTTTAGTGTAGGTTAAAGTGTTGGCAACACATTGTTGGCCAAAGGGCCTGTATGGCGCTGTACTGTTCTATGTTCTATGCGCTTGTACTCCTGGGTCCCTCTGTACAATTACACTCCCCAATCCCCTGTCATTCATAGGAAAGACAAATAAAGGGTCAGAGTGGGTGGAAACCAAATTATCATCCGCACTGACTGTCTTAAAAACAGAAATGATGGGCATGATATTGAATCAAAATCAGGATTATTATCACTGATATATGTCATGAAATTTGTTGTATTGCAGCAGTACAGTACAGTACATAAAATATACTATGTTACAATAAAGAAATATATTTACTGTATATGTACATCCATACACCCACACCCACGCGCGCGCCCACACACACACACACACACACACACACACACACACACACACACACACAGACATATATATAGAAAACATACAGTAAACACAGCGCAAAAGGAGAACAAAGATAGTGAGGTGGTGTTCGTGGACATTCAGAAATCTGATGGCTGATGGGAAGAAGCTGTTCCTATCATGTTGAGTGTAGGTCTTCAGATTCCTGTACCTCCTTTTTGATGGTAGTAATGAGAAGAGGGCATGCCCTGGATGGGGGCTGGGGTGTCCTTCATATTGACAATTATTAATGTTGATGAGAAGTGGTGGGATGCAAATTTGTGCATTCAGGTAACACAAAGATTGGTGAGGTTGTAAAGCAGCGGGGATGGAATATTTAAATTTCAAAGGGATATTAAGAGGTTGAGCAGAACTGTAGCAAATGGATTTCAGAGAAAATCTGAGATTATCCACAGTGGAATTTAAGAGGATAGAACAGACTAATCTCTAAGTATAAAAGGCTGGTGGCAGTGGAGATCCAGGGGTTTTGGGTTCCATGTCAAAATGTACTGTTAGATACAGAAAATAATGAAAATGTATTCAGAATACTGGATTACAATGGGGCAGAATTTATAGTTAGACCACTGAACTTCAGTGAATAGTCTTCGGCACCACGCCTAAGGAGGGAAGCGTTGGTCATGAAGGAAGTGTTCACTTATCAGGGTGGGACCTGCACTACAGAGAGGGATTGCGCAGACTAGAATCGGCTACTGTGGGATGATTCCCTGAGCAAAATGTCCAGATCACCTGGCAGAATGTCTCATCACCAGAACTCATCAACAAGCATCATTTGGATGGTAATGAGTAAGGCCCTCCCAGTCATATCCTTCCTGTATAGAACATAGAACAGTATAGCACAGTACAGGTCCTTTGGCCCTCAATGTTTCTCCAACCTTTTAACCTACTTTAAGATCAATCTAATCCTTCCCTCCCACATAGCCCTCCATTTTTCTTTCATCATGTGCCTGCCTGTGTTCCTTAAATATCCCTAATCTATCTATCTCTCCCACCACCCCAGCAGAGAGTTGATTGCACCCACCAGTCTCTGTGTAAAAAATGTCTGACATTGTTGAAATATCATCCCCATTGCCTGTTCCCCTTAGGAGAACCGTGATGGGGTGGAGACAGTCACCCACCTCTTTGCAGACTATGGATTTGTTAAGAGGATGTGGAGACGGATGCAAGGGTTCATGTTCCGGTTCATCTTCAGCAGCTGTGTAACAGAGGACTCTCTGATGTACAGTCTGTTTCCAGGAACACACACCAAGACAGACATCAAGTGCCACCAGAAGGATATCAACTCGGTGAAGGATCCCCTTTGGTCTGTTTGAAACTTGTTTATCTTCCAGCACAGTGAGATGTCTGTAAAGGAATGGTCCAGGCTAAAGAGTACACGCTTAGGATGCATTTAAACTCAGTTCAGCCAGTAGCTCTGTGAGGAAGGACAACAATCTAGGTTCCTTCCACTGTCAGATATGGAGAGGCAGAGTCAGGGAGGGAATCTGCATAAACAGACAGGCAGAATCCTGGGAAATCTCCAATGCACCCTCTTCAAAGATTCCACGTCTTTCCTATAAAGAGGCAACCAGAACTAAACACAGCTCTAACCAACATTACCTCGTGGTTTTGAGACTCAATTTCCACCCCTCTCACACACCTTCAAAGGCCTTCTTATTCACCCTATCAACTTTGCACAGAAACTTTGACGGAACTATAGATATGGACCCCAAGATCCTTCTGTTCCTCCACACTGCTAGGAATTCTGCCGTTACCTTTGTACTCTGCCTTCAAGTCAGAAATTCCAAAGTGAATCACTCTACACTCTTCTGGATTGAACACAATCTGTCACTGCTCAGTCCAGCTTTACATCCTGTCAATCTCTTGTTGTAACCTATGACAGCCTTCTACACTATCCAGAACCGTACTGACCTTCACAGGCATTTTCTGTGTGTACAGTGAAAGTATATGTGGAGCAGGAGGAGTAGACAATGTCCTTTGAATCAGTGTTCACCTGGATAAGGATGAGATCAGGGAGGAGTCATATTGATGTTGTAGGGTGTGCTGATATTAAGGAGGAAATATTGTCCCTCCTGCAATATATTATGGTGCATGATGAGGTCTATCGATGGATAGTGGCGGAAGCAAAGGACAAGATTGCTGGGGCTTTGAAATATTGGTATCCTCCAGTTCAGTGCACAAGACTGGAGATTAGCCAATGTTGTTTATTTCAGAAGAGCAACAGAGATTATCCAAGAAAATACAGACCTGTGAGCATTCCAGTGGTTAGGAAATTATTAGGGAAGGTCCTTAGGGACAGCATTAACTCACATTTGGGAAAATGTGGATTTATTAATTAGCATGGTTTTATGCAGGGGAGGACCTGCTTCATAAATTTGATTGTTTTCCTTATTTAATGATTGGATGTAGTTTATCTGGACTTTACTGAAGAATTTGAACTGCTCCCTCATGGTAAACTGGTCTAAAAGGTTAAGTGACAAAGGTTGTACGATGATTTGGTAAGTTGGAATCAAAACTTGGTGGAGGCAGATAACGTTACAATGTTTGAAACACAAGTAATCCCCTGGTTCATATTTTTTACTGTGATGCAGGTCTGTATTTGATTTTTCTGCT
Organism: Mobula hypostoma; assembly: GCF_963921235.1. Taxonomy (NCBI): domain Eukaryota; kingdom Metazoa; phylum Chordata; class Chondrichthyes; order Myliobatiformes; family Myliobatidae; genus Mobula; species Mobula hypostoma. The sequence goes on from NC_086102.1 coordinate 103,961,459, forward strand.
GTTCTCTGCATGCTGCGTGTTTGGGTTACTGTTGAAGATAAGAGATAGGAGAATTGTGTGCCATCCATTTAGGATGGTCGGATTAAGGGGAGGTTTCTCTGGTGAGGGACACTAAAGTTGGGCTCGGGGTTCTGGTAAGGAGAAGAAGAGAGAAGAGGTCGGAGAGAAGAGTTCGTTGGATTTGACCCGGAGCAGACCGTGATCCAACAAAGCCCGGGGTGAAATTGAAGGAGGATCAGCGAAAGGGAGACCGTGAGCTCCAACTCGTACACATTACACTGTTTCATTAAAGTGGACTCTTTTCTTTTTTTGCTTTTTCTTTACTAACCCTTTAGTCAAATTAAGAATTATAAAGCTAATCGTTTAACTGCATGCAGTGTACTGTCCGTTATTGCATGGCACTTATTTGTAACAGGGTAATGAATCACATGGCATCGACACAAACAGGGGGGTTTCAGGGTGGACTCGCATCACAATCTCACACGTTTAGCGGGGCCAGAGATTGTCTTCCCGAGACTTACACAGCCAACAGAGCCCGAGCGTTTCATACATCTAAACAGATACATGCATAGCAGTGGAGTAGGGGGAAAATGGAATGAGTGAAGAGAGGCATCACAGATGACATCGAAGTTTTATAAGGCATTGTTCAGACCATACTTGAGTATTGGGAGCAGTTTGGGGCCCCTTATCTAATAAAGGATGCACTGTCATTGGAGAAGACCCAGAACAGGTTCATAAGACTGATCCCGAAAATGGAAATCTTTATGTATGAGGAGCATTTGATGGCTCTGGGCGTGAACTTGTTAGAGCTCAGAAGAATGAGGGGAAAATCAGACTGAAACCCAACAAATATTGAAAGGTCTAGATAGAGTGTTGGCACGTGGCCAAGTGGCTAAAGCATTCATTTAGTGATCTGAAGGTCGCTAATTCGAGCCTTGGCTCAGGCAGCATGTGTGTCCTCAAGCAAAGCACTTAATCACACATTGCTCTGCGACAACACTGGTGCCAAGCTGTGTGGGTCCTAATGCCCTTCCCTTGGAGAACATTGGTGGCGTGGAGAGGGGAGACTTGCAGCACGGGCAACTGCTGGTCTTCCATACAACCTTGCCCAGGCTTGTGCCCTAGAAACCTTCCAAGGCGCAAATCCATGGTCTCATGAGACTAACGGATGCTTATAAAAAAGATAGAATGGAAATGGAGAGGATGTTTCCTACAGTCTAGGACCAGAGGATGCAACCACAGAGTAGAATATCCCTTTGGAACGGAGATGAGGAGGAGTTTCTTTAACCAGAGGGTGGTGAAACTGTGGAATTCATTGCAGCAAGTGGTTGTGGAGGCCAAGTCATTTAAATTAATTAAGGCTCAGGTTGATATATTCCTTTTTAGTAATGACATCAATGGTTATGGGGAGAAGGCAGGAGCATGGGGTTGAGAGAGATAATAAATCAGCCATGATGGAATGATGGAGCAGTCTTGATGGGCCGAATGGCATAATTCTGCTCCTATGTCTTATGGTCTTATGGAGGAGATGGGTGAAAAGGGCTTACTTCTGTGGCAAAGAATGATGAACAGCATGTCCTTAAGGTAGAAGAGTCAGGCAATGTACATTAATTAATTTGCTGTGTGTTGCTTCCAGTTTGATGTAGCGGGGTTCTCTGTATGACAAATTGGAATTAGAATACGAATCAGGTTTAATATTACCGGCATATGTCATGAAACTTGTTAATTTTACAGCAGCAGTACAAAGCAATACATGATACATAAATATAGAGAAACAAAATAACTGAGTATATAATATGTCTATTAAATAGTTAAGTTGAAATAAATAGTGAGAAATGACAGAAATAAAAAAGTAGTGAGGCAGTGTTCATGGGTTCAATGTCCTTTTAGGAATCGGATGACAGAGGGGAAGAAGCTGTTCCTGAATCACTGAGTGTGTGTCTTCAGGTTTCTGTACCTCCTTCCCAACAGTAACAGTGTGAAGAGAGCATGTCCTGGGTGGTGGGAATCCTTAAGGATGGATGCTACATTCCTATGGCATTGCTCCTTGAAGATGTTTTGGATACTTCAATGGCTAGTACCGATGATGGAATTGACTAATTTTACAAGTTTCTGCAGCTTATTTCGAACTTGTGTAGTAGATTCCCCCCCCCCACCCCCCGCAATACCAGACAGGGTTAGGTCCTCAGAGATCTTGACACCCAGGAACTTGAAACTGCTCACTCACTCCACTTCTGATTCCTCTACGAGGATTGGTTTGTGCTCCCTCGTCGTACCCATCCTGGAGTCCTCAATCAGCTCTTTGGTCTTACTGACGATGAGTGCCAGGTTGTTGCTGTGACACCACTCAACTAACTGGTATATCTCGCTCCTGTATGGCCTTTCATCACTATCTGAAATTCTGCCAACAAAAGTGTGTATTGTTGAACAAAACCTAGGCTCAAGATATCAAACAATCATTTATTCAGAATTTTCCTCCAGACTGATTCTGAAAACTTCTCAAAGTTCAAAGCTCAAAGTAAATGTATTATCAAAGTACATATATGTCACTGTATACAACCCTAGGATTCATTTTCCTGCAGGCCTTCAGGTAGGTTTGAAGAAATGTAATAAGATTAAAGAAAAAACTGTGCAAAAAATGACAAACTGTGTAAGTGAAGGAAGAAGAACAATATAATAATAACTAATATTAAATAATATTGAGAATATGAGATGTAGAGTCCTTGAAAGTGAATCCACAGGTTGTGGAATCTGTTCAGTGTTGAGGTGAGTGAAGTTTTGCACTCTGGTTCAGGAGTCTGATGGTTGACGAGTAACAACTGCAAACATTGCTGTAATCTGAGAGAAGTCACTTGTATTTTGTGATACGTATCAGCCTTTAACCAATTACTCCAATACCACGTCCACCACAGAAATATGGATTAGAATCTGTAGTTAGTCAATTCACTGATTATGGTCAAGAAAAATATTCCATTATGTTCATCAATATTGAATGAGAGAAACTGAGAAATAGTCATTCAGGATTATCTTTGGAGTGAAAAAAAATCAAAGTTGAGTTTATTGTCTTATGCACAAGTAGATGTATGTACAAGTGTGTACAGGTGTGTACAGGTGTGTGTATAGGTGTATGCACAGGTGTGTAAATGCATGTACAGGTGTGTGTACAGGTGTATGCACAGGTGTGTAAATGTATGTACAAGTGTGTACAGGTGTGTACAGGTGTGTAAATGTATGTACAGGTGCAATGGAAAACTTACTTGCAGCAGCATCACAGGCACAGACCAGCAGATAAACAGCATTCACAAGAAAAAAAAACAAATTAAACGTAAGTTTTATGCAACGTTTTTACAAAAACACAATTGGAACAAAGAAGTTCATTTTAGTGCAAAGTGGTCAAAGTAGTTAGAGGGTTGCTAAAGTGTAGTAATTAGGGTTTTGCTAGTTAGTTCACAAATCAAACGGTTGAAGGTAAAGTAGCTGGTCTTGATTCTGGTGGTGTGGGACTTAAGGAATCTGCACCTCCTGCCTGATAGTAGTTATCAGAAGATGGCATGGCCCAGATGGTGGGGATCTTTGATGACAGATGTTGCCTTCTACTGGCAGTGATACTTCCAATGATGTATTGGGCAGAGTCCACTGCTTGCTGTAACTTCCCATTCCTGCTTAATGGTCATAGAGAGATATACTGTATACAGTAATTTGATAGCCCGCTATCAAGAAAATGTGGAAATTCTGAGCAATACCCTACTTTGCCATGGACGGTCCCAAGCCTAGCTGCGAAAGGAGGAGGTTTGGGCATGGGGGGCTGCTTACCTCATCCCATAAAAAACCAGTGCAACAGAAACACCAGCAGAAGTTCCAAAGCCCTCATCACAGGGAGAGGAAGGATACACCAGGAAGATGGGTTATACAGTACCTGGGAAAAGCTGAAAGACTGACCAGGACAGTAGACTCTGCCGAGCTGCTCTCGGCAGCTGATGTTGCTGTAGGGCTGATGCACTTAAGAAAATGAAGAAGAGCAACACTTAATGGTGCTGTAGGAACTCAAGAGGATCAGGCAGCATCTGTGGAGCTAAAGGACAGTTGTATGTGTCTGTGATGTATTGGGTTGAGTTCACTATTGTCTGCAGTTTCTTATACTGCTGTGCATTAGAGTTGCTGTACCAGTCAGGAAACTTTCAGCAGTACAAGTGTAGAAGTTTGTTAGTGTTCAGTGGCAAAATGAACTTCCTTAACCTCCTAACACCAAGCTTATTGTCGTTGCACATGAGGTTCAGACACCATGAAAAAGCTACTTGCAGTAGCATCACAGGCAAGTGAGTACAGACAGCACGCAGAATATAAATTATACATAAACCACATATAAATTATATCAGTGAAGTGAAAGAAAACAAAACTGCAAAAACAAGACATCTGGCTGAAGGGGAATAGTTATGACATATGGGTCCCACTAACTAGATTCTGCTATTAGACATTTCCTCAACAGGGAATAAGGACTTGCATTTGTGGAGTTTGTTTCATGCAGCATTTTGCCCTGTAGCAGCAGCATTTGCTAAGATTGACGGAGTCACATATTGAGAAATCAAAGACTTGGTTAAAAAGGCAGATTTGAAGGAGTGCATTAATACTTCGCAATGAGTAGTCTGGCATTGTAACTACGAAAACAATGGAAAGATGTTTTCTTTTAAAGATAAAAATCCTAAAGAGTGAGATTATATTTATTTAGATGCCGCACAGAACAAGCCCTTCTGACCCACTGAGCCATGTTGCCCAGCAACCCACCGATTTAACCGTAGCCTAATCACAGGACATTGCCGACTGGTGGTGTAGTGGCATCAGCGCCAGACTTCAGAGCAAAGGCTCCCAAATTCAAATCCAGCCAGCTCCCTTGCACGCTTTCCATCCGTGCTGGGTTGAACATCGAGCAAACAACTCGGTCTCATAAAAATAAGAAAGCCTGCTAAAGAAACACCGTCATGACGGCGTCTCGATAACTCCACTCGGAGTTAAGGGCTTTCTTCTTCTTCTTCAATTACAGGACAATTTACAATGAGCGATTAACCTACCAACTGATATGTCTTTGCACTGCGGTAGAAAACCAGTGTACCTGGAGAAATGCCACGTGCATACGGGAAGGAACGTACAAACTTACTTACAGGTGTAGCGGAATTGAACTCTGAGTTCTGACACACACCCCGAGCTGTGATAGCATTGCGCTAACCATTTCGCTGCTGTGGCACCTAACCTCACTAATAAGCATATTATCAGTCAATTTTGCAAGCCAAATTAGAGAAAACACCTTTATAAAGTTGGAGATGGATGATGAATCTTTTCCAAAAGGGAAAGGTTCAGATTATTTTGTTGTACTTGTAGATTGTCACTTGAAGTAGAGGGAGGTGAATCAGGTTGGGCACTGCACTATCAAAAGAGGTAAGATTTATTTTCTCATGTTCTGACCTCCAAACCACCCAGCCTTAGATTAAAATCTCAGGTACATCCATTTCTATTTGAACATTGTGAAATTGGGTCTTAGAATCATGGAGTCACAGAGAAATCCAGCATGGATCTAGGCTGTATGGCTTAACCAGTCCGTGCCGAGGACACGCTCATATATCTAGGTTCAATTCCTCTGTTCTCCCTATATCCCTCTAAACCCCATCTCTCCATCTACCTGTGCAGGTTCTTCTTTAATGATTCTGTTGTACTTCCCTCAACACTTCCTCTGGCAGCTCATTCCACAGCATAAAGCATTATGCTAACTGTAACGCTAGAAAAATTACGTCCATTCAAATATTCATTTCTTGAAACAACTTGCACAACCCTTATCACTACAGTTTAGCGACACTATGGCCATTTTGATCACCAACATAAAATGGCCTTCTTTAGTTCTAATTCTGTTCTTTCTTGTGAAAAATTGAGGCTTTGGTGAGGAGATGTGAAGCCCAGAGGTAGATATTTTCCATTACTTATTGCTTCTTTCTATCTTATTGCACACGCACAGCAGTGGAGATGTAAGCAGGATAGTGAAGGGCTCCTCTTGTGGGACATGGAAGGCAGGGCAGCCTCCAGTGTACCTGACAAATTTACCTGCAAGAAGAGCATCCAGCTGCAGCTTCTAACAGACTGCGTTAAAGAATTGGAGTTACAACTGGATAAACTCCAGATCATTTGGGAGGCTGAGAGGTTGATACAGACTGAACATACAGGGAGGTAATTACACTCAAGATGCAGGACACAAGTCACTGGGTGACTATTAGGAAGATAAAATGAGATAGGTTGCCAGTGCAGAGTACCACTGTGGCTGTTCCCCTCAATACTGTGGAGGGGAGGGATGTCCTAGCAGATGAAAGCCACAGCAATCAGGACTCTGACACCGTGTTTTGCTCTATGGCTCAGAAGGGAAGTGGCGAGAAGGGGCAAGCTGTAGTGATATGGGATTCAATTATTAGGAGAACAGAAAGGAGGTTCTTGGATGAGACTGAGATTCTGGATGGCATGAACTGGAGGGGATCTAATATCCTATCGGTGAGGTTTGCTAGTGCTGCTTGGGGGTGGGGAGGGGGTTTAAACTAGAGTTGCAGGGAGCTGGGAACCAGAGTAACAGAGTGGAGATACTGCAATGAGAGATGCAGAGATGGCAGAGGAACCAAATGTGTATTTTGCCATCAGTCTTCACAGTGGAAGACGTCTGCAGTTTACCAGACATTCTAGAGTGTCAGGGAAGTAAAGTTTGTGCAATAAAAATTACGACTGAATAGATGCTCAGGAAGCTTAATGGTTTGAGGGTGGATAAATTTCCTGGACCTGATGGAATGCACCCTCAGATTCTGAAGGAAGTAGACAGAGAGTTTGCGGAGGCATTAACGATAATCTTTCAAGAATCGATAGATTCTGGCATTGTACCGGATGACTGGAAAATTGCAAATGTTACTCCGCTATTTAAGGAGGGTGGGAGGCAGTAGAAAGGAAACTATAGACCTGTTAGCCTGACATCAGTGCTTGGGAAGTTGTTGGAATCGATTTTTAGGGATAAGATTACGGAGTACCTGGAGGCACCTGACAAGATAGGCCAAAGCCAACATGATTTCCTGAAAGGAAAATCCTGCCTGACAAACCTACTGCAGTTCTTTGAGGAAATTACAAGTAGGGTAGACAAAGGAGATGTAGTAGATGTGGTGTATTTGGATTTTCAGAAGGCCTTTGACAAGATGCCACACATGAGGATGCTTAGCAAGATAAGAGCCCATGGAATTACTGAGAAGTTACTAGTGTGGGTGGAACATTGGCTGGTCAGCAGAAAACAGAGAGTCGGAATAAAGGGATCGTATTCTGGCTAGATGCCGGTTACCAGTGGAGTTCCATGGGGGTTGGTGTTGGGACCACTGCTTTTTACGATGTATGTCAATGGTTTGGACTACAGTATTAAGGGAATTGTGGCTAAATTTGCCGATGATACAAAGATAGGTGGAGGAGCGGGTAATATTGAGGAAACAGAGCTCCTGCAGAAAGACTTAGCTAGTTTAGGGGAATGGGCAAAGCAGTGGCAAATGAAATACATGTTGGAAAGTGTATGGTCACACACTTTGGTGGAAGAAATAAACAGGCAGACTATTATTCAGATGGGGAGAGAATTCAAACTGCAGAGATGCAAAGAGACTTGGGAATCCTTGTGCAAGATACCCTGAAGGTTAACCTCCAGGTTGAGTCAGTTGTGAAGAAGGCGAATGCAATATTGGCATTCATTTCTAGAGGTATAGAACATAAGAGCAGGGATGTGATGTTGAGGTTCTAAGAGGCACTCTTAGAGTGAGACCACACTTGAAGTATTGTGTGCAGTTTTGGGCTCCTTATTTTAGAAAGGATATACTAACATTGGAGAGGGTTCAGAGAAGATTCATGAGAATGATTCCATGAATGAAAGGGTTACTGTATGAAGAACATCTGGCAGCTCTTGGACTGTATTCCCTGGAGTTCAGGAGAATGAGGGGGAATCTCATAGAAACATCCCGAATGTTAAAAGGCCTGAACAGATTAGATATGGCAAAGTTATTTCCCATGGTAGGGAATTTTAGGACAAGAGGGCACAACTTCAGGATTGAAGGACGTCCTTTTACAGCAGAGATGCGGAGACAATACTTTAGTCAGAGGGTGGTAAATGTGTGGAATTTGTTGCCATGAGCGGCTGTGAAGGTCAAGATCATTGAGTGTATTTAAGGCAGAGATAGGTAGGTTCTTGATTAGCCAGGGCACCAAAGGATATGGGGAGAAGGCAGGGGAGTGGGGATGACCGGAAGAATTGGATCAGTCCATGATTGAATGGCAGAGCAGACTCAATGGGCCGAATGGCCTACTTCTGCTCCTATATCTTATGGTCTTACGGTCTAACGGATAGTTGAGAGGTTGTGGAGAAAAATGTTGTTAAGCCTACATACAAGGTCAAGAATCAAAAAGTCGATAATGGTGGGAAACGTGAGCTGTATATTTTTCAATGCAAGAAATACTGTTGGAAAGGCAGATGAGCTCAGGACATGGATCAGCACCTGGAATTATGACTTTGCAGCCATTAGGAAGACTCCATTGCAGCAGCGGCAGGTCTGGCAGCTCAATACTCCAGGGTCCTGCTGTTTTAGTCGTGACAGAGTGGGAAAATGTCACAGCAGTGCTCAGTCAGGACAGACTGCAGAGCCCACCTAGTGAGACTTTGTATGTAGACTTAACAACATCTTTCTTAACAACAACTCCACTATCTGTTCGGGTGCTCTGGTTCTCAATCCCCCTGCAATTCTAGTTTAAAACCCCACATGCAGAACTAGCAAACTCTCCCGATCGAATATTAGTAGAACTGAGGAATATGGAAGGTATGACTACCTTAATAGGATTATAGTTTTGACCACTTAACAGTCCCCGGGATTTAGATGTGCAAATTTGTAAAAAGATTGCAGATTGTTGCAAGAAACATAAGATTGTGATAGTAGGTGATTTTAACTTTCCACATATTGACCAGGGCTCTCATAATGTAAAACGGCTGGATGGGAAAGAGTTCATCAAATGCGGTCAGGAAAGTTTCATAAACCAAAGAGAATAAGACTGGGCAAGTGACAAAAGTCTGTGTAAGGGATCAGTTCCCATCTAGTGATCATAGCGCATTAGTTTCAAGAGAATTATGGCAAAGGATAGGTCTGGTCTTTGGGTTGAGATTCTAAATTGAAGAAAGACCATTTTGATGGTATCAGGAAGGATCTGGCAAGTGTGCATTGGGTCAGTTTGTTTTCTGGCAAAAGTGTATTTGGTAAGTTGGAGACCTTCAAAAGTGACATTTTGAGAGTACAGAGTTTGTATGTTCCTGTCAGAATAAAAGACAAGGATAACAGGTCTAGGGAACCATGGTTCTTGAGAGGTTTTGAGACTCTAGTCTCTGCGCATAACAGGTATAGGCAGGCAGGGACAAATGAGGTACTTGAGGAGTATAAATGCAAGACAACCCTTAAGAAAGAAATCAGATGGGCTAAAATAAGACATGAATGTGCTGTAGCAGACGAGGTGAAGGAGAATCCTAAAGGATTCTACAGATATGTTAATTCAAATCAATTCAAGTTTAATTGTGATTTAACGAATACTCATGAATACAGCCAAACAAGACAGCGTTACTATGGGGTCAAGGTGCAAAACGACATTACCAACAATCACACAGAAGATCACAATCACGTAATAGGAGCCCCGAGGCCCACCTCCCCTCTCCATCCTTCCCACCCCAGTGACGCCGTGGCTTGATACATACATCAGCAAACTCATATGGAATATCAATAAAAATACAAGGACACAGAATATGCATATACATACTGTATATATATAGTCCAGACCTCCCCCAACCCACTGATATCATCAGTTGTTTGTCCCCTGGCTCCCACTAGATGACACCATGCCTACAAGGCCCAATTCTTGCCACAACGCCCAACTCCCGCTAGGTGAATCCAAGGCTTCGAGGCCCAGTCCTTGCATATGCAAGCACATATAGAATATTAGAGAAAACATAACCAGACAAATATCTATGTATATAGTCCAGACCCCTCAGTCCATTTTAAATCTCCAGTCACCACAACTGCAGTACACTGACCCCAGTAGAGCACAACAGCCCTGATGCTGAAAAGCAAGCATTCCTGCAGCTTGAGGCCCGACTCTTTTTAGTGCCACTAAAACGCCTGCATGTTTTCTGTTGAGCGAAACTCTGGGAGGGCAGCTGCAACTCCGTTCTGAACCCTGCGCCACACCGCCCTGGGTGAAGTGTGACAGCTTTGTCCTCTCGCTCCGTGTGGCTGCAAACAGGCAGCACTGTTGCTTCAGGCCTGTTCCTCACTACGACCGAGGACTAGGCCCCCTTCATCTGCCCCTGCTCACATGCAAAAAAATCAGCCATACCAGATTAACAATGTCCAAAGGGGCCTTGCAATCACAAGAAAAGCAACCATGAAGACCACAAGAGCCTGAGGATTGCGAGGGCCAAAACTGGTCTTCTGGAAGAACAGAATGGATGGTTATATATATGTGGAGCTGAAAGAGATGGAGGAGATTGTAAATGGATTTTTTGCATCTGTATTTACTCAGGAGATGAACAGAGAGTCAATAGATATGAGGCAGTGCAACAGTGAGGTTATGGGCCTTATACAGATTACAGAGGAGGAGGCGTTTGCTCTCCTGAGGCAAATTAGCGTGGATAAATCCCTCCGACCCTGTGGGAGGCTAGTGCAAGGGTCCCAGCAGAGAAATATAAAACATCCTTTGCCATGGGTGAAGTGCTGGAAGATTGGAGGATAGATAATGTTGTTCCATTGTTTAAGAAAGGTTTAGACATTGGTAAGACCTAACTTGGAGTATTGTGTCCAGTGTTGATCACCTACCTCCAGGAAAGATGTAAATAAAATTGAAAGAGTGCAGGTAAAATTTACAAGGATGTTGCCAGGAATTGAGGACCTGAGTTATAAGGAAAGGTTGAAGACTAAGGGGTGATATAATAGGTATACAAAATTAAAAGGGTTATAGTTAGGATAAATGCAAGCAGGCTTTTTCCACAGTGGTTGGGTGGGACTACAACTAAAAGTCATGGGTTAAGGGTGAAAAGCTAAACATTTAAGGGGAACATGAAGGGGAAGTCATACACTCAGAGGGTGATGAGAGTGTGGAATGAGCTGCCAGTAGAAGTGGTGGATGTGGGGTCGATTTCAACATTAAAGAAAATTTGTATAGGTACATGGGTAGGAAATGCCTGGAGGGCTGTGATCCAGGTACAGGTCGATGGGACGAGACAGATTAATGGGTTAGCACAGACTAGATGGGCTGTAGGGCTTGTTTCTTTTCTATGATTCTAATTGTGCATAATTTATGTTTTCGTGTTTTCTTGTGAATGCTGCTTATGTGAAGATGCTGTTAGTTTTTCCATTGCATCTGTGCGTAGATGTACTTTTGCATATCACGATAAACTCGACTTTGACTGTGACTATGTTTTTACAACAGTATAACATACAGACACTGAAGTCAGGCAGCATCTATTGATGGAAATGAACAAGACATTTCAGGCCAAGACTCTTCAATTGTGAAACGCTTTCAAAAATACACACTTGGCTGTAAAATGCTCTGGCACATTTTGGTTGTGAAAAATGCTATATAAATGGAAGCATTTTGCTTTCAAATGAAGAGCAAAAGGTTTGTAAGGGACGAAATTGGTCCTCTGGAAGATCAGAATGGTAATCCATGTGTGGGGCAATCTTAAGTAAACTTTTCACATCCAGTAAGATGGCAGTGCATGCGGCAGCAGCCACTCGGGCCAATCAAAGGTGTCCTTTTCTTTGTTAAATATGTTTCTAATGTTTGTGAGACTATACTGATGCCAATAACTATGGGTAGAGCAGTTCTACTGTATCAGTAAGTTGCTCATTGTTTGGAGTAGCCAGCCGGGGAATCGTATGAGCCAGCTAGCGGTTCAGAAAAGGGGAGTACGGGCCAGTTAAGCCACCAGAGGAGAGTACAGGCCAGTTGGACAGTCAGAGGAGCCAGATTGGGGTCGGAGGAGCTGACCTGAGTGCAGATTGTGCTGCTGTCTGCTACTCGAAGGCATCAAAGTTGGTGTGTGAAGGTGGTGTGCAGTGAAACTGTGAGTGACTGTCTTGGATGTTTCTCTTGCAATCGTAAAACCCTGTTGGACATTGATTGCTGCAGTCCGGTTTCCCTTGTTTGGTGGAGAGATAGGTGGAGAGACAGCAGCGTAGTCTTGTAGCAAGGACTTGGCCCCAAGCCGCGTGCTTGCCTGCTACTGCAGTCCAGGTGAGGCCACGCCAGATGCCGATGTAGCATACACAATTGGGGGCAGCCTCTCCTGTCTGTGCTGCCCGCCAGTGATTGATCAGTGGAATGACAGGTTGGATTGCTGGGAACCAAAATTTGCGAGACGTTGCTCAGGGTCTCCAACTGAAAAATATGTTTTCTTATGTTACGCTGTTTTTTGTCTCTTTCTTGTTATTTTGAGTGTGTGTATGTTTTTGCACCTTGGCCCCGGAGGAACGCTGTCTTATTCAGCTGTATCCTAACGAGAATTAAACTTGATTTGATTTGATTTGATTTGCATCTGTACTTAATCAGGAGTCAGGACACAGAGTCTATAGAAGTGAGGCAAAGTGGCATCAACTTCATGGACTCTGTACAGATTACAGAGGAGGGGGTGTTTGCTGTGCTGAGGCAAATCAGGATGGATAAATCACCAGGGCTTGACAAGGAGTGCCTTGGGACTCTACAGGAGGCAGGTGCAGAAAATGCTGAAAAAAGGCAGATGGAATTTAGTGCAGGCGAGTGTGAGGTGTTGCACTTCGGTAAGACCAACCAGGGTAGGTCTGACACAGTGAACAGCAGGACACCAGTGAGTGTGGCAGAGCAAAAGGATCTAGGAATACAGATCCATAATTCGTTGAAAGTGATGTCACAGGTAGATAGAATCATAAAGGAAGCTTTTGACACATTTATATTCACAAATCAAAGTGCAGGAGATGGGATGTTACACTGAAATTGTATAAGACATTGGTGAGGGCTAATTTGGAGTATTGTGTGCAGTTTTGGTCACATACCTGAAAAAAAAGTGCAAAAACACAGAAATAAATTTAAAAATGAAGAGAGGTAGTGATCATGGGTTCAGTGTCCATTTAGAAATTGGATGGCAGAGGGGAAGTGTTCCTGAATCACTGAAGTGAGTGCCTTTGAGCTTCTGTACCTCCTACCTTGTGACAACAATGAGATGAGGGAATTTCAGTAATATTGTAAATATGTTGTTTGATTGAGCACTCTTTTGTCATAGAATCATAGAAATGTACAGCTCAGAAACAGGCCTTTCGGTCCATCTATACCATGCCGAAACCACTTAAACTGCCTACTCCCAATGATCTGCACCTGGACCATAGCCCTCCATATTCCTACTATCTATGTACCTATCCAAACTTCTCTTAAATATTGAAATCAAGCTTGCATGGACTACTTGTGCTGGGAGCTCATTCCACACTCTCATAATCCTCTGAATGAAGAAGCTTCCCCTCACATTCCCCTTAGACTTTTCACCTTTCACCCTTAAGCCATGACCTCTCGTTGTTGTCCCACCCAACATCAGGGAAAAAAGCCTGCTTACATTTAACTTATCTTTTTCCCTCATAATTTTGTATACCTCTATTGAATCTCCTCCCAATCTTTGACATTCTAAAGAATACAATCCTAATTTTTTCAACCTTTCCTTATATAATTCAGGTTCTCCAGACCTGGCAACATCCTTGAAAACTTTCTCTGCACTCTTTCAACCTTGTTTACATCTTTTCTCTGGGTATGTGGCTAAAACTGCACGCAATACTCCAAATTAGGCCTCGCCAATGTCTTACACAAGTTCAACATCCCATCTTCTGTACTCAAAATATTGATTTATGAAGGCCAATGTGCCAAAAACGTTCTTTACCACCCTATCTAACTGTGATGTCACTTTCAACAAATTATAGACCTGTATTCCCAGATCCTTTTGTTCTACCACACTCCTCAGTGCCCTACTGCATCAGAACTACCCTGGTTGGTCCTACCAACGAGCAAAACCTCACACTTGTCTGCATTAAGATCTATCTGCCATTTTTCCAGCTGATGCAGATCCCTCTGCAAGCCACGATAGCCTTCCTCACTGTCCACTACACCCCCAATCTTGGTGTCATCTGCAAATTTGCTGATCCAGTTGACCACATTATCATCCAGATCATTGATATAGATGACGAGTAACAAAGGACCCAGCACAGAGGCACACCACTAATCACAGGCCTCCAGAGAGGTAATCTACTACTACCACTCCTTGTCTTTGCCCACAAAGCCAATATCCAATCCAATTTACTACCTCATCCTGAATGCTGGGTGACTGAACCTTCATGACCAGTCTCCAATGCGGGACCTTGTCAAATGCCTTACTAACGCCTATTTAGATAACATTCACTGCTTTGCCTTCATCCACTTTCCTGGAAGGTAGGTACGTCGCATCCGGAATTTCTCCGGTTAGTGGACGATTTCCTTCCACACCTCTCTGACGCAGTGGGGAACCGCGTACAAGGCAAGTTACAGCAGTGGTTTCCAAAGAGATCACCAGCTTGTAACCCAGCATGGATAGAAAGCGTGCAGGGGAGCCGGCTGGATTCGAACTCAGGACCTTTCGTCCCAAATCCGACGCTGATGCCACTACGCCACCAGCCGGGTCACTTTCCTGGTAACTTGCTCAAAAAAACTCTATAAGATTGGTTAGACATGACCTACCATGCACAAAGCCATGCTGACTATTCTTAATCAGTCCCTGTCTATCCAAATACTTATACATCTGGTCCCTTAGAATAACTTCCAATAACTTTCCTACGACTGATGTCAGTCTCACTGGCCTATAATTTCCTGGTTTCTGATTAGAGCCTTCTTTAAATAGCCGAACAACATTGCCTATCCTCCAATCCTCTGGTACCTCTCCTGTTTAAGGATGTGTTAAATATCTCTGCTAGAGCCATTTCTGCATTTGCATCCCGTGGGGTCTGAGGGAGCACCTTGTCAGGCCCTGGCGATTTATCCACCCTGGTTTGCCTTGGGATAGCAAGCACCTCCTCCTCTGTCACCTGTATAGGGTCTGTTCAGTCCAATAGGTTCAAATATTCATTTCATTATCACGGTATGTCTGCAGAATACAACTGAAATTTGTCTCTTCTCCAGAGAGCCATAGATTACAGAAAACCATAGAAGTAGTTGAAAGGAAGACATCAATCCCCCCCCACACAAAATGAAAAATAAACAAAAACCCGCAAGCCCCACCCTCGCCCAAAAACTCACAGATTACCCGAACCTCCAGCCCGCCAATCCGCAACAAGAAAGAATGGGCGAGAACACGAAAAGACACACAGAAATGAAAGAGGCCAAAATGAACTACAGTCCTATTCATAGGTCTCAGAATTTCGATTACATCTCCAAAGCATCGGGACCCAGCGGCTCCTCCGAGAACCGCTCGATCTCCTCCGCTTTTTCCTCGATGCTTTAATCGGCAGGAAGTGTCGTCGATCACGGCCCTTCATCCCGTCTCTATGCTTCTCCTCATGGTAGCCGGTGCTCGCATTTCCCTCCCATTGGGGACAGCAGATGCTAGCTCACTTGATGGAACTACAGACTGTAAGTCACAGGGTCCATCAGTTTCAAAAACAAAATTATGATCACAAGAATAAGTAGAAGACAGAGATAAAAGCTGAAATGATCGACTATCTGGAAGATGTCGCTCCAGGGATCGTAGTACGCTGGCTCCATATTGACTGGAGGTTAATGTTGCTTTGCCTCACTTTTATAGTCTCTGTATCTGTCTCCCGAGTAAGTACAGATGTAAAAAATACTTTTAGGATCTCTTTTCTGTTTGGCTTCACACATGGATTAGCATTCTGGTCTTCCAGAGGACTAATTTCGCCATAACAATCCTTTTGCTCTTAACGTACTTGTAGAATCTCTTAGGATTCTCCTTCACCTTGTCTGCTAGAGCAACTGCATGCCTTTCTGATTTCCTTCTTAAATGTTTTCTTGCATTTCTTATACTCCATAAATACCTCATTCGTTCCTACTTGCCTATATCTCCTATGCACCCTCTTTTTTTTCTTCAAAGGGGCCTCAATATCTCTTGAAAACCAAGGTCCCCTACACTGTCGTCTCTATCTTTTATTTTGACAAGCACATACAAAATGTGTGCTCTCAAAATTTCATTCTTGAAGGCCTCCTTCTTTCTAAGTACACCTTTGCCAGAAAACAACCAGTTCCAATCCACACTTGCAGATCATTTCCAACGCTATCAAAATTGGCCTTTCTCCAATTTGGAATCTCAATCCAAGAACCAGACCTATCTTTTTTCCATATTTACTTTGAAACTAATTGCATTGTGGTCACGATGCAAAGTGTTCCCCAACACAAACTTCCGTCTCATTCCCTAATAGCGGATCCAGTATCACACGCTCTCTTGTTGGGATTTCTATGTACTGTTGAAGAAAACTTTCCTGAACACATTTGACAAACTCTGTCCCATCCAGTCCTTTTACAGTATGGGACTCCCAGTCAATATGTGGAAAGTTACAAATCACCTACTATGACAACCTTATGTTTTTCGTAACAGCTTCTGATCTCTTTACAAATTTGTTCCTCTAAATCCCTAGGACTGTCAGCTGGTCTGAAGAATACCTCATTAACATGGTCATACATTTCTTATCTTCTGTTCCACCAATAATGCCTCACTAGTTAAGTTCTCCAGTCTGTCCTGTCAGAGTACTGCCGTGACATTTTCCCTGGCTAGTAAAACCACCCCTCCTCCTTTAATCCCTCCCGTTCTGTCACGTCTAAAACAACAGAAGCTTGTGATATTGAGCTGCCAGTCCTGACCCTCCTGCAACCGTCTCACTAGTGGCTACAATATCATAAATCCAGCCATTAATCCATGCCCTGATCTTATCTGCCTTTCCTACGATACTTTTGCATTGAAATATACGCAGCTCAGGACACTAATTACACCATGCTTAATCTCTTGATTCCTGACTTTGTCTGAGGTCTTACCAACATCTGCCTCCATAGCCTCTCCGCAAACTGTTCTGGCACACTGGTCCCCATCCCCCTTTGTTTACTAACGTGATTCATTATGGTTCTATGACATGAATGCCACCACATGCCACCAAATCATATGTGAGCACCTCACTAAAGAAAAAGGAAGGAAGAACTGAGTTCGCCTGTTTCCCTGCCCCCATGTTTTTCCTTTGATTAATTTCTGGAGTTATGAAGCATATGGAGCAGTAAATGGCAAGTCAATAGCAGGAGCTTGTGTTTTGGTCTAGGTGGTATTGAGCTGTGATGTTTGTTAATGTCATGGCTCAGACTTTTTTTTTAGTTTCTTAGAGATGGTTTTGGGGCAGTGTGGAGAGTTAGGGGTCAAGTTCAGGTTTAGAGACGGGTGAGGAAGATTGAAGATTCAGGGGCAGGAGCCTGTGTTCAGGGTCTAGGTGGGAACAATCCACAGCCAATGGTCAATAGATCAATGGGTGCTGAGGAGACTAGCAATCCCCAGGTCAGTGAATCCTGAATTGAAGATCCATATGTGTAGAGGTTATGTCAGTAACCCTCTAGGCCACTGGGATCAGGGATCTGTGTGAGTCCATAGGTCAAGGCCCGTAAGGGCTTCGTGGTAATCACAGACGTTGGGTCAGTTGAGGCCCAAAGATCAAACCCATGATCTGCGAGAACTAGGATTGATACCAAGAGGTCGGCAAAGTCCAGAGGACAAAGCTGCAGATCAAAGCCCAGAGCCCAGCAAGTCCTGAGGTAGAATGCCCGATAGGTCGAAGACCAAAGTTGGCGAGCACAGATGTAGAGGCCTGAATTTTGAGCCTGTGAGTCTGGGCCAGGGAATGGTGATTGTAGGCTTTATGTCTGAGAATCCAGGGCCAAGGCCTGAAGGTGGCCTACCCTTGGGTTCTGTGTGTGTGAGGGGTTGGTGGGAAAGGGGTCTATTTTGCTGCTGTTGTCTTGTTTTATTGTTGTTGCTTGTGTTGTTTTGTTGAACACTGCGTGATGCTATGTTGGCACCAGAATATGTGGTGACACTTGCGGGCTGCTCCCAGAACAATGCAGTTCACCGTATGTTTCGATGAATGTGACAAATACATCTAAATTTAGAAGTGAAAAAACAATAAATTTCACTTCATATCTCAGTGATAATAAATCTGTTTCTAACACTAAATTTTAATTTAAAACTGAACATGATACGTTTTTGAAAGACGAGGGAATTGAAGGCTGCAGGAAAATCACGCAGGGGAGAAGCTGAGGCCTGGGGCAGGTCTATCATTACCATATTGTAGTGTTGGACAGGTGCCTGCCACTGCTCCTGTGATCTTGTTTGATTCATGATGTTACCATGGACAACAACAGGTGGATGGAGAGATGGAGGGGCGTTGTGTGAAATCAGGTTTACGAGTTCAGTGGGTGGGGAAAGATATTCACGACTGGTAAGTAAGTTAACTGTTTATTTACAGATCAAGACAAAGACGAAGCATTTAGTAAACCATTTATGTTACACCTAGTTACAAATACTTCCAGTATCTCAAGTGTGTGCTTGGGCCCTCTCTCAGTGCAGCACAGATTCGCTGTTTCCATGGGGCCAGTCATGACCTGGTCCATTAGTGAGTCCCCGAAGCAAAAGGGACCTGGTACCTTCAGCGCACTAGATTTATACTCTGCCTGTGCCGTGATATCATTGGCTGGCACAGGTACCAAACGACAGCCAGTGGAAGGGCTGCAAAGCTCCTTAAATGGGCCAATTCCTATTTAGCACAGGGGAGTGCCTTTTGGTGAACAGGTAAAATTGACACTTACTGCAAAAAGAGGATGAATTAATAGCTGGACAAACCCAGGTGTTGACCAACATATAAGGGGACAAGGCAAGTTTCAGTTTCAATACCTGCAGGCTAACCTCTGTAGAAACCAATCATAGAACAGGACCTTCAGCCCATGAATGTCTGTGCTGAACACTACACTGAATTAAACTAAATTGCTTTTGCTTCTTCATGGTTCATATCTTTCCATTCCCTGGCAAAAGCAATTTCCTGGATATTGATGTGTTTATTTAAATTCCTCTAACCACCACTAGAGTACCTGCCTCTACCACACCCCCGTCCCCCGGCAACACATTCCAGGCACCGAGCACTCTATGTGTCAAAAAACCACTTACCTCACATGTTCCCTTTAAACTTTTCTGCCTTCACCTTAGAGTGATGCACTCCAGTTTTAGACAGGGTTAGCAGGGTTAGTGTAACGCTATTGCAGCACCAGTGATCAGAGTTCACTTTCCATCTCCATGACCTCGTGGGTTTCCTTCAGGCACTCCAGTTTCCTGCTACATTCCAATGACGTACAGGTTAAGGTTGGTGAGTTGTGGGCATGCTATGTTGGCGCTGGACACATGGCAACACTTGTGGGCTGCCCCCCAGCACATCCTCAGACTGTGCTGGTCGTTGTTGAAAACGTCTCATTTCACTGTATGTTTCATAGAAACATAGAAACATAGAAAATAGGTGCAGGAGTAGGCCATTCGGCCCTTCGAGCCTGCACCGCCATTTATTATGATCATGGCTGATCATCCAACTCAGAACCCAGCCTTCCCTCCATACCCCCTGACCCCTGTAGCCACAAGGGCCATATCTAACTTCCTTTTAAACATAGCTAATGAACTGGCCTCAACAGTTTGCTGTGGCAGAGAATTCCACAGATTCACCACTCTCTGTGTGAAGAAGTTTTTCCTAACCTCGGTCCTAAAAGGCTTCCCCTCTATCCTCAAACTGTGACCCCTCGTTCTAGACCTCCCCAACATCGGGAACAATCTTCCTGCATCTAGCCTGTCCAATCCCTTTAGGATCTTATACGTTTCAATCAGATCCCCCCTCAATCTTCTAAATTCCAACGAGTACAAGCCCAGTTCATCCAGTCTTTCTTCATATGAAAGACCTGCCATCCCAGGAATCAATCTGGTGAACCTTCTTTGTACTCCCTCTATGGCAAGGATGTCTTTCCTCAGATTAGGGGACCAAAACTGCACACAATACTCCAGGTGTGGTCTCACCAAGGCCTTGTACAACTGCAGTAGTACCTCCCTGCTCCTGTACTCGAATCCTCTCGCTATAAATGCCAGCATACCGTTCGCCTTTTTCACCGCCTGCTGTACCTGCATGCCCACTTTCAATGACTGGTGTATAATGACACCCAGGTCTCGTTGCACCTCCCCTTTTCCTAATCGGCCACCATTCAGATAATAATCTGTTTTCCTATTTTTGCCACCAAAGTGGATAACTTCACATTTATCCACATTAAATTGCATCTGCCATGAGTTTGCCCACTCACCCAACCTATCCAAGTCACCCTGCATCCTCTTAGCATCCTCCTCACTGCTAACACTGCCACCCAGCTTTGTGTCATCCGCAAACTTGGAGATGCTGCATTTAATTCCCTCATCCAAGTCATTAATATATATTGTAAACAACTGGGGTCCCAGCACTGAGCCTTGCGGTACCCCACTAGTCACCGCCTGCCATTCTGAAAAGGTCCCGTTTATTCCCACTCTTTGCTTCCTGTCTGCTAACCAATTCTCCACCCACACCAATACCTTACCCCCAATACCATGTGCTTTAAGTTTGCACACTAATCTCCTGTGTGGGACCTTGTCAAAAACCTTTTGAAAATCCAAATATACCACATCCACTGGTTCTCCCCTATCCACTCTACTAGTTACATCCTCAAAAATTCTATGAGATTCGTCAGACATGATTTTCCTTTCACAAATCCATGCTGACTTTGTCCGATCATTTCACCGCTTTCCAAATGTGCTGTTATCACATCCTTGATAACTGACTCCAGCAGTTTCCCCACCACCGACGTTAGGCTAACCGGCCTATAATTCCCCGGTTTCTCTCTCCCTCCTTTTTTAAAAAGTGGGGTTACATTAGCCACCCTCCAATCCTCAGGAACTAGTCCAGAATCTAACGAGTTTTGAAAAATTATCACTAATGCATCCACTATTTCTTGGGCCACTTCCTTAAGCACTCTGGGATGCAGACCATCTGGCCCTGGGGATTTATCTGCCTTCAATCCCTTCAATTTACCTAACACCACTTCCCTACTAACATGTATTTCGCTCAGTTCCTCCATCTCACTGGACCCTCTGTCCCTTACTATTTCTGGAAGATTATTTATGTCCTCCTTAGTGAAGACAGAACCAAAGTAATTATTCAATTGGTCTGCCATGTCCTTGCTCCCCATAATCAATTCACCTGTTTCTGTTTGCAGGGGACCTACATTTGTCTTTATCAGTCTTTTCCTTTTTACATATCTATAAAAGCTTTTACAGTCCGTTTTTATGTTCTCTGCCAGTTTTCTCTCATAATCTTTTTTCCCCTTCCTAATTAAGCCCGTTGTCCTCCTCTGCTGAACTCTGAATTTCTCCCAGTCCTCAGGTGAGCCACTTTCTCTGGCTAATTTGTATGCTACTTCTTTGGAATTGATACTATCCCTAATTTCTCTTGTCAGCCACGGGTGCACTACCTTCCTTGATTTATTCTTTTGCCAAACTGGGATGAACAATTGTTGTAGTTCATCCATGCAACCTTTAAATGCCTGCCATTGCATATCCACCGTCAATCCTTGAAGTGTCATTTGCCAGTCTATCTTAGCTAATTCACGTCTCATACCTTCAAAGTTACCCCTCTTTAAGTTCAGAACCTTTGTTTCTGAATTAACTACGTCACTCTCCATGTTAATGAAGAATTCCACCATATTATGGTCACTCTTACCCAAGGGGCCTCTCACGACAAGATCGCTAATTAACCCTTCCTCATTGCTCAAAACCCAGTCCAGAATAGCCTGCTCTCTAGTCGGTTCCTCGACATGTTGGTTCAAAAAACCATCCCGCATACATTCCAAGAAATCCTCTTCCTCAGCACCTTTACCAATTTGGTTCACCCAGTCTACATGTAGATTGAAGTCACCCATTATAACTGCTGTTCCTTTATTGCACACATTTCTAATTTCCTGTTTAATACCATCTCCGACCTCACTACTACTGTTAGGTGGCCTGTACACAACTCCCACCAGCGTCTTCTGCCCCTTAGTGTTACGCAGCTCTACCCATATCGATTCCACATCTTCCCGGCTTATGTCCTTCCTTTCTATTGCGTTAATCTCTTTTTTAACCAGCAACGCCACCCCACCTCCCCTTCCTTCATGTCTATCCCTCCTGAATATTGAATATCCCTGAACGTTGAGCTCCCATCCCTGGTCACCCTGGAGCCATGTCTCTGTGATCCCAACTATATCATAATCATTAATAACAATCTGCACTTTCAATTCATCCACCTTATTACGAATGCTCCTTGCATTGACACATAAAGCCTTCAGGCGCTCTTTTACAACTCTCTTAGCCCTTTTTAATGCTTGCCCTGGATTTGTCGGCCTGCCACTTTTACTTTTCCCCTTTGTACTTTTTGCTTCTACGCTCACTTTACACCCCTCTGTCTCTCTGCACTGGTTCCCATCCCTCTGTTGTGAACTAACCTCCTCACACCTAGCCGCTTTAATTTGATTCCCACCCCCCAACCATTCTAGTTCACATTCATGTACATGTGACATTAAATCTAATGTTTCTCTACCTGAGAAGAAAACGCTGTCGGGCAACTCTATCTATGCTTCCCATAATTTGATAGAGCTCTCCCCTCAGCCTCTGTTGCTCCAGGAAAAAACAACCCAAGTTTATCCCGCCTCTCTTTACAGTGCATCACTTAAATTCACTCTCAAATGAATGCAGCTCTTTTTTTCTGTAAGTAATTGTTTATTCTGCACTTTATTATTGTTTTACCTTGTTCTTCATCAATGCACTGTTGTAAAGAATGATAAGCTTTATTTGACACGTACATCAAAATGCGTCGTCTTGTGCCAATGAAAAACAGACCAAGGACATGCTGGGGGCAGCCTGCAAATGTCACCATGTTTCCAGCGCCAACATAGTATGCCTACAATTCACCTGTGTGTCTTTGGAATGTGGGAGGAAACCGGAACACCCAGAGGAAACCCACGCGGTCACGGGGAAAACGTACAAACTCCTTACAGACAGCAGCGGGAAATGAACCCTGATCACTGATCGCTGGTATTGTAAAGCGACTGCACTAACTGCTACACTATCGTGCACCCCAATAAATTGATCCAAGTGGGTGGTACACGCAACACGTCTTTCACTGTACCTCGTTACATGTTACAATAATAGATCAACAAGCCAATTTAAATACTCTGGCAACACACATAAAAGTTGCTGGTGAACACAGCAGACCAGGCAGCATCTCTAGGAAGAGGTGCAGTCGACGTTTCAGGCCGAGACCCTTCGTCAGGACTAACTGAAGGAAGAGTGAGTAAGGGATTTGAAAGCTGGAGGGGGAGGGGGAGATGCAAAATGATAGGAGAAGACAGGAGGGGGAGGGATAGAGCCGAGAGCTGGACAGGTGATTGGCAAAAGGGATATGAGAGGATCATGGGACAGGAGGTCCGGGAAGAAAGACAAGGCAGCGGGGGGGGGGGAGCAGGGGGAGACCCAGAGGATGGGCAAGGGGTATATTCAGAGGGACAGAGGGAGAAAAAGGAGAGTGAGAGAAAGAATGTGTGTATATAAATAAATAACAGATGGGGTAAGAGGGTGAGGTGGGGCATTAGCGGAAATTAGAGAAGTCAATTTTCATGCCATCAGGTTGGAGGCTACCCAGACGGAATATAAGGTGTTGTTCCTCCAACCTGAGTGTGGCTTCATCTTTGCAGTAGAGGAGGCCGTGGATAGACATGTCAGAATGGGAATGGGATGTGGAATTAAAATGCATGGCCACTGGGAGATCCTGCTTTCTCTGGCAGACAGAGCGTAGGTGTTCAGCAAAGCGGTCTCCCAGTCTGCGTTGGGTCTCGCCAATATATAAAACGCCACATCGGGAGCACCGGACACAGTATATCACCCCAGCCGACTCACAGGTGAAGTGTTGCCTCACCTGGAAGGGCTGTCTGGGGCCCTGAATGGTGGTAAGGGAGAAAGTGTAAGGGTATGTGTAGCACTTGTTCCGTTTACACGGATAAGTGCCAGGAGGGAGATCAGTGGGGAGGGATGGGGGGGACGAATGGACAAAGGAGTTGCGTAGGGAGCGATCCCTGCGGAATGCGGGGGGGGGGAGGGAAAGATGTGCTTAGTGGTGGGATCCCGTTGGAGTTGGCGGAAGTTACGGAGAATAATATGTTGGACCCGGAGGCTGGTGGGGTGGTAGGTGAGGACCAGGGGAACCCTATTCCTAGTGGGGTGGTGGGAGGATGGAGTGAGAGCAGATGTACGTGAAATGGGGGAGATGCGTTTAAGAGCAGAGTTGATAGTGGAGGAAGGGAAGCCCCTTTCTTTAAAAAAGAAAGACATCTCCCTCGTCCTAGAATGAAAAGCCTCATCCTGAGAGCAGATGCGGCGGAGACGGAGGAATTGCAAGAAGGGGATGGCGTTTTTGCAAGAGACAGGGTGAGAAGAGGAATAGTCCAGATAGCTGTGAGAGTCAGTAGGCTTATAGTAGACATCAGTGGATACGCTGTCTCCAGAGACAGAGACAGAAACATCTAGAAAATCTACGTTCCGTGCCTATTCTGGTATCTGTCCCCCACTTTTCCTTCGCTACATCGATGACTGCATTGGCGCTGCTTCCTGCACGCATGCAGAGCTCGTTGACTTTATTAACTTTGCCTCCAAATTTCACCCTGCCCTCAAGTTTACCTGGTCCACTTCCGACACCTCCCTCCCCTTTCTGGATCTTTCTGTCATTTCATCTCAATCTTCCAATGAGAGCTGTAAAGCGATGTGCTGATCACCATGCTGCCATGACACCCTGAGCTTATCTGGGGAAGGTGCAATGCAGTTACTTCTAGGGTGCCAAGAAGGTTCATGAGAATGATTCTGGGAAGGAAAAGGTTAATGTATAAGGAGCATTTGACGGGTCTGGGCCTGTACCTGCTGGAAATTAGAAGAATGAGGGCGAATCTCATTGAAACCTATCAAATATTGAAAGGTCTAGATAGATTGGATGTGGAAATCATATTTTCTATTGTGGGGAGTCCAGGATCCACGAGCACAGCCTCAGAACAGAAGGAAGTTCCTTTGGAACAGAGGTGAGGCGGAAATTCTTTAGCCAGAGGGTGGTGAATCTGTGGAATTCATTGCCACAGATGGCTGTAGGGGCCAAGTCATTGCGAATGTTTAAAGTGGAGATTGATAGGTTCTTGATTAGTCAGGACATCAAAGGTTATGGGGAAAAAGCAGGAAAATGGGATTGAGAGGGATAATAAATCAACCATTATGGAATGGTGGAGCAGAATCGATGGGCTGAATGGCCTAATTCTGCTTCTATTTCTTATGGTCTTTATGCCATGTGGGCATATGTTTGTTCTCCCAAAGTGCAACACCTCACAATTTCTCAATCAGCTCAGAAATTTGAAAGAGCCAGAAATGGATCAGTGTTTACAACAGAACAGGTAGGCATCTAGTCAAATGCTATGCACTTTAACTAACTTTACAGTGACGTTAATTTAGGTGAATAGATTGATTGATAAAGGGATTGATGGATGAGAAAGACTGATTAATAGCACTTGCCTTTGTTGTTTCACTGTACGACCACACAAAACAGAGAGTCATAAAAGGAAACTCAGTAATGTTCTTTGGCTGCTGTGGTAACAGAGACCTTTAATCTTTAATGTTTTGAAAACAGAATTAAAATGGCTTGCCTCAAGCAATCATTTGTTGCCAGAGTTTAGGGATTGTCCAAGTGCTTTCTGTTGTTGGAATCACTATGGATTTTCCTCACCTTAACTATTCTGATAACCTTAAATAAAATAAATAAAGCATTTGAATCCTGAGGCAGCCATTTCATCACTAACTAACGGTAAAATATTATTCTTGGTCCAAGATCAACTCAGTCATTTTATATATGTTCATCCATTTCTTTCGTTTGAACAATTTTGTTTTTTTTCCAACCAGTGTTTCTTTTCAAATCATTTTACATGTCATATAACCTTTAATTGAAAGCAGGTTTAATCCTAATCCTGTATCAGATTGAACACTTGCTATTTATTTCACCAAAGGCGAATAGTTAGGTTCAGGTCTCCCTCTAGTGGACACCACTGATGAGAGATATTTTGTTCTGCTTTAACTCTGAACCCAAATGGTTCTTAAAAGGTTACAGGGAGAAGGCAGGAGAATGGGGTTGAGAGGGATAATAAATCAGCCATGATGGAATGGTGGAGCAGACCTGATGGGCCGAATGGCCTAATTCTATCGTTGATAGGCTCTTGATTAGCAACAGTGTCAAACATTACGGGGCTAAGGCTGGAGAATGGGGTTCAAAGGGATAATAAATCAGCCATGATGAAATGACGGAACAAACTCAATGGACTGAAGGGCCTAATTCTGCTCCCATGTCTTATGGTCTTATGGTGAGAGCTTCAATCTATTTATTGCTCTGCACACAAAGATAGTGAGTGTTTGCAACGGATTGCCAGAGGAAATGTTAAACACGGGTAGCAGTTAGTGCATCGCGATCACTGATTGGGGTTCGATTTCCTATTTTGGAATCAGAATCGGGTATAATATCATTGACATACACCCAGGGAGTCACCAGCCCTTGTGACTTCTGCCCTTATTGGAATTTCCAGAACAGGCCAATGACCTGCTGACCTTCAGAAGCACCTACCCTTGTCTTCGCTGGCCTGCTGGCCTGACATTCAACCATTAGCTTTTGTGGATCAGCGGTTTAGACCTAGGCTCAGGAAGGCTAATGGTTGGGAATGACAGCTACAAAGAAAGATGAGTGAGCCTAGGACTTCTCCTCCTGAGAGGTGAGGCCGAGGCAAGAGTTGATGGAAGTATGTAAAATGAGCAGTCTGGTCAAAATGTGGAGCAGAAGCTTATTTCCGTTGGCGACCAGGACTTAAGGTCACAGGCATTAACTAAAGGGATTTAGAAGTGATCTGAGGAAAACACCTCTTACATAGTGTGTGGCTGGGATTTGGAACACACTGCCTGTAGATTTGGTGGGAGGGACATGTTCTTCAAGAGGGATCTGTACACATCTACAGTGGAGGAAACTGCAAGTGCACAGTGGGTGGAACAAAATGATTTCTCTGGTAGAGAGCTAGCATGGAAACAATGTCCTTCTACTGTGTTTTAAATGATCCATGATTCTCTGAGAAAATTTACAAGGATGTTGCCGGGACGTGAGGACCTGAGTTGAATAGGTTAGGACTTCATTTCGTAGAATGAGGGGAGATTTGATGCAGGTATACAAAATTATGAAGGATATACTGTAGATGGGGTAAATGCAAACAGGCTTTTTCCACTGAGCAACACACGTAAAAATTGCTGGTGAACACAGCAGGCCAGGCAGCATCTGATGAAGGGTCTCGGCCCAAAACGTCAACTGTACCCCTTCCTATAGATGCTGCCTGACCTGCTGTGATCACCAGCAATTTTTATGTGTGTTGCTTGAAATTCCAGCATCTGCAGATTTCCTCGTGTTTGCGTTTTTCCACTGAGGTTGGCTGAGACTAAAACTAGAGATCATGGGTTAAGGCTGAAAGGTGAAATGTTTAAAGAAAACATGAGGGAGAACTTCTTCACTCAGAGGGTGATCCAAGTGTGGAATGAGCTGCCAGCATGAGTGGTGGATGGGGGTTTGATTTCAACATTTAAAAGAAATTTGAGTAAGTACCTTAATTGGAGCGATATCGAAGGCTCTGGTTCAGATGTTAGTTGACGGGACTAGGCAGATCAATAGTTTGGCATGGACTAGATGGGCCAAAGAGCCTGATTCTGAACTGTACTGTTCTATGATTCTATGACTATGTGACATATATCATGAAATTTGTTTTGTGGCAGCAGTTTGTGCAATACATAAAAACTATAAGTGACATACAGTAATAAGAAATATATTACAAAATTATATTAATTAGCTAGTGCAAAGAGAAAGGAAAAAAAGTGTGATGGTGTTCATGGGTTCACTGTCTGTTCAGAAATCTAATGGTGAAGGGGTAGAAGCCTTTCCCAAAGCATTCAGAGTGTGTTTTTTAGGCTCTTGTACCTCCTTTTTGATAGCAGTGATAAAAGGAGAGCATGCCCTGGGTGATGGGGGTCTTTCATGATGGAGGACTCCTTTTTGTGGCATTGCCTTTTGAAGATATCCTCAATAGTGGGGAGGCTAATGTCCGCGACAGAGCTGGCTGAGTTTGCAACTTCTGCAGTTCCTTAACAACGTGTTAGTATTTTCAAGGGTCCCTGGGAGTCAATGTTTAAAAGAGTCTCCAAGATTTATGGGGATTCTCAAGGATTGTGCCAGTACTGATTGCAGGTCTCCTTTAAATGTGTCAGTATGCACAAGGGTTACCAGGGAGTCTATCGGATTTTACAAGGGTCTCAGGTAATGTGTCAATATTCACAAGTTGTCCATGGGCATGCGTTATTAAGCACGGCAGGTCCCCAGAGACCATTTCTGTATTTATAGGAAGTCTCTGGTCAACATGTCAGGGCTGTAGTGACGTGGTATCGTAATGGTTACGGTAACGCTATTCCAGTGCTAGCAACCCCAGTTCAATTCCTCTGTTGCCCGTAAAGAGTTTGTATGTTTCCTCGTAACCACATGGGTTTCCTCCCATATTCCAAGATGTACAATTTAGGGTCAGTGAGCTGTGGTCATGCTGTTTGAGCCAGAAGCATGCCAACACTTGCCCAGCACAATCCTTGCTGACTTGATTTGATGCAAACAACACGTTTTACTGTACATTTCGATGTAGACGTGATTACCTAATCAAAATGCATCTTGGACAGGAAATGGATTGGAAAGGTTTAGAAAGTTATGGGTCAAATGCTGTCAAATGGAAATAGCTTCGATGGGACATCTTGGATGACATGGTTTAGTTGAGCCGAAGAGCCTATTTCTGTACTGTATAACTCTGAGGTATACAAAATTATGAAGGGTAAAGGCAAGGTAAATGCAAACAGGCTTTTTCCACTGGGATTGAATGAGACTAGAACTAGGAGTCATGGGTTAAGAGTGAAAGGTGAAATATTTAAGGGGAACATGAGGAGGAACTTAGAAGGTCATGAGAGTGTAGAATGAGCTGCCAGCAGATGTGGTGGATGTGGGTTCAATTGCAACATTTTAGATTAGGTTAGATTAGATTCAACTTTATTGTCATTATGCCGAGTACAGATACAAAGCCAATGAAATGCAGTTAACATCTAACCAGAAATGCAAAGAATAGTGTTATTTACAAAATAACTGCGAATAAAAAGAAGTGCTACAGCACACAAATATAAAAGTACTGAGACAGTACAGTATTTTTAAGATAATTTTGGATAAGGACATAGATGTGAGGGATGTGGAGAGTTATGGCCCGTGTGTAGGTAGATGGGACAAGGCTGAACAATGGACTAGTGGGGCTAAAGGGTCTGTTTCTGTGCTTTTTGAATGTGTGACTCCATTGCACTTTTTCTTGGCCCCAGGAGATGATTATGTAGCTGCAGACTAACCTCAGGCCCAACCATTTCGAGGAACGCCGATGCTGCCGCCTCACAGCTCCAGACACCCAAGGTTTGACCCTGAACTCCAGTGCCACCGGAGCAGTGTTTGCACATTCTCTCCATGACCTCTTCTCCCCTCAGGTCAGCGGGACTAGAACTAGAGATCATAGGTTCTGGGTGAAAGCTTAAATGAAAAGGTGAACCTGAGGGGGATCTTCTTCACTCAGAAGGTGGTGAGAGTGTGGAACGAGCGGCCAGCAGACATGGTGGATGTGAGTCCAATTGCAACACTTAAGAAAAGCTTGGATAGGAGGGATATGTAGGAATTTAGTCCAGGTTGAGGTAGGTTGGACAAGGCAGAAGATTGGGTTGATATGGACAGTTTGGGCGATACGGCCTGCTTCTGTGCTGTAGTACTCTATAACTCTATGACCCTGTGACTTTACCGCAGGTGCCCCCTGATTTCTTCCCACATCCAAAAGATAAGTTTGTAGGCTAATTCGTCACAAGGCTGTGTGCTTAGCTCCCTGCTCTATTTGCTTTACACTAATGATTGTGCGGCAAAGCACAGCTCCAATTCCATCTAGTCTGTGCTGAAATGCTATTCTGCCGAGTCCTATCGACCCTCACCTGGATCATAGCCCTTCTGTGCATTCTCCAAACTTTTCTTAAATGTTGCAATGGAATCCATATCCACCACTTCTGCTGGCGGCTCGTTCCATACTCACACCATCCTCTGAGTGAAGAAGTTTCGCTTCAGGTTCTCCTTAAATATTTTACCTTTCATCCTTAACCTATGACCTCTGGTTCTAGTCTCACCCAACAATGGAAAAAGCTTGCTTGCACTTAACCTATCTATACCTCTGATTATTTTGCATACCTCTACCAAATCTCCCGTCATTCTCCATCGCTTCAGGGAATGAAATCGTAACCTTTCAACCTTTCCCTGTAACTCAGGTAACATTCCTGTAAACTTTTTCCTGCACTCTTTCAATCTTATTGATGTACTTCCTGGAGGTAGGTGACCAAAACTCCAAATTCAGCCTCACCACTGTCCTGTACAACTTCAACATGGCATCACAACTCCTGTACTTCAGGGATTAAAGTCCTAACCTATTTAACCTTTCTGTGTAACTCGAGCCCTCAACGATTCAACAACATCCTTGTAACTTTTCTGTGTAGCAATTTTTCCGGGTATTCCAGTTTCCTCTCACATCCCACAGCTGCGTGGTTTGGTAGGCAAGTTATTCCTAGTGTGCAAGTTGGTGATATTATCTGGGGTTAGTAGAAACACAGAAAGGAAAAATTTTCTTCAGCTCACTGAGTCTGCTAACCATCAACCTCCCATTTATGTTACTCAAGCATTAATCCCAAGTAACACACACAAAATCTGACAGGTCGTGGAGCATCTTTCGAACAAGCGGTCGATGCTTCTGATCGAGACCCTTCATCAGGAAGGGGGCAGAAGCCAGATTAAGAAGGAGGGAGGTGAAGTGAGAAGTTGGGAGGAGATAGGTAGAAAGGGAAATTAGAAGTAGATATTTGATTAGTAATGGAGTCAAAGGTTATGGGGAGAAAGCAGGAGAATGGTGTTGAGAGGGATAATAAATCAGCCATGATGGAATGGCAGAGCAGACTCGATGGGCGGAATAGACTAATTCTGTCCCTATGTCTTGTGGCCTTATGGCTTATGAAGAATGAAGCTGATAGGAGAGGAGAGTGGACTATGAGAAATGGAAAGAGGAGGGGCATCAGAGTGAGATGATAGGCAGCTGAGGTGAAGAGAAGTGGTAAGAGAAGACCAGACTGGGGAATGGAAAAGGAGATAAGGGGGAGTGGGGAGAAATGACCAGAAGTTGGAGAAGTCAGGGGGCAACTTTTTCAGAGAGCAGTGGGTGTATAGATTGAGAGAGAAGTAGAGGTGGGTGAAAGATCCGTTATAACCAAATTACTTCGCATTATTACCATCAGGGAGAAGGCTCAGGGGTCTGAAGACCCATGCTCAACATTTTAAAAACTGCTTCTTCCCCTTGACATGAGATTTCTGTACAGTCCACGAATACCACCTTCTTATTCCCTTCTGCACTCTTTACTTAATGTGTAACTTATAGTAATCGTTATGTCTTGCACTGTACTGCTTCCAGAAAACAACAGATTTTTATAAATGATCTGGATGAAGAAGTAGAAGCGTGGGTTAGTAAATTTGTTGATGACACAAAAGTTGGGGGGATTTTGGAGGTTACAGCGGGACATCGATAGGATACAGAACTGGACTGAGAAGTGGCAGATGGAGTTCAACCCAGATAAGTGTGAAGTGGTTCATTTCAGTCGGTCAAATTTGAAGGCAGAAAATAATATTAATGGTATGACTCTCGGCAGTGTGGAGGATCAGTGAGATCTTGGAATTCATGTCCATAGGACACTCAAAGCTGCTACTCAAGTTGACAGTGTTGTTAAGAAGGCGTATGGTGTTGGCATTCATCAACCATGGGATTGAGTTCAAGAGCGGTGAGGTAATGTTACAGCTATATAAAACCTTGGTCAGACCCCACTTGGAGTACTGTGTTCAGTTCTGGTCACCTCACTACTTGAAGGATGTGGATACAATAGAGAGAGTGCAGAGCAGAATTACGCAGATGTTACCTGAATTGGAGGGCGTACCTTATGAGAATAGGTTGTGTGAACTTGGCCTTTACTCCTTGGAGCAACAGAGGATGAGAGGTGATCTGATAGAGGTGTATAAGATGATGAGAGGCATTGGTAGTGTGGACAACCAGAGGCTTTTTCTCCAGGGCTGAAATGGCTAATACGAGGGGGCATAGTTTTAAAGTGCTTGGTAGGGGGATGTCAGAGGTACGTTTTTCACATAGAGAGTGGTGGGTGTGTAGAATGCACTGCCAGTGACGGTGGTGGAGGGAGATACAATAGGGTCTTTTAAAAGACTCTTAGATAGGTACATGGAGCCTAGAAAAAATAGAGGGCTATGTGGTAGGAAAATTCTAGGCAGCTTCTAGAGTAGATTACATGGTCAGAACAACATTATGGGCCAAAGGGCCTGTAATGTGCCGTAGATTTCTACGATCTATGATCTATACATCAGTGATTGTGTTTCTGATTCCGATAAGTACATGGATAGGAAAGGTTTAGAGGAATATGGGCCAAACAGATTACAGAGAAGCAAGAAAAGAACTCAAGAAGGGAATTAGCAAAGCCAGAAGGAGCCTTGAAAAGTCCTTGGCAAGTAGGATTAAAGAAAATCCCAAGGCAGTCTATACATACATACATCAAGAGCAAGGAGATAACTAGGGAGAGGGCAGGACCATTCAAGGATAAAAGAGGGAACATTGTTTGGATGTGGAGGATGTAGGTGAGGTTATTAATAAGTTATTTACCTCAGCATTTACCAAGAAGAAGGATGTGGAGGATAGGGAGATCAGAGCTAAGTGTATTCGAAGTAAAGGAAAAGGTCTTATTGGGTCTCTTAAAGAGCCTTAAGGTGGATATCCCCAGGCCCTGATGGGATATACCCCAGGTTATTGAGAGAGGCAAGAGAAGAGATTGCCAGGTCTTTGACCAATATCTTCATGTCCTTTCTAGCCATGGGTGAAATCTCAGAGGACTGGTGAGTAGCTAATGTTGTTCAATTATTCAAGAGGGAACGTGGGATAATCCTGGAAACTATAGACTGGTGAGTCTCACGCCAGTGGTAGGGAAGATATGGGAGAGAATTCTTAGGGATAGGATTTATGAGCATGAGGAAAATCATGGCCTAATTAGGGAGAGTTGGTATGGCTGTGTGCGGGGAAAATTGTGTCTTACTAACCCGATTGAGTTTTTTGACAAGGTGATGAGGATGATTGATGAAGAAAGAGCTGTAGATGCTATTTTCATGGATTTTAGTAAGGCATTTAATAAGGTCCATCATGGAAAGCCCATCCAGAAGATTATGATGCGTGGGACCCATGGTGAACTGGCCGTTTGGATTCAGAACTGGCTTGCCCATAGAAGACAGAGGGTAGTGATCAAAGGAACTTATTCTACCTGGAGGTCTGTGATTAGTGGTGTTCTACAGGGATCTGTACTGGGACCTCTGCTGTTTGTGATGTATATAAATGACCCGGGTGAAAATGTAAATGGGAGGGTCAGTAAGTTTGCAGATGATACAAAGATTGGTGGTGCTGTGGATAGTGTAGAAAATTGGCATGGAATACAATGGGATATAGATCAGTTGCATATATGGGTGGAGAAATGGCAAATGGAGTTTAACCTGGCCAAATGTGAAATGATACAT
This sequence comes from Mobula hypostoma, assembly GCF_963921235.1. Lineage (NCBI taxonomy): Eukaryota > Metazoa > Chordata > Chondrichthyes > Myliobatiformes > Myliobatidae > Mobula > Mobula hypostoma. The sequence goes on from NC_086102.1 coordinate 103,995,415, forward strand.
CTTGATAAGTCAAATGTAAGGAGACAGTACACTGTTAAGGGTCTTGCCCATAACACAGTCGATGAGCAGAGCAATCCTGGGGTCAAAGTTCATAGCTCCCTGTAAGTGGCTTGCCTATTATATAGGTAAGTCTGCTTGCCTATTATAGGAAGGATAGTGAAGCTTTGGAGAGGGTGCAGAAGAGGTTTTTCAGGATGCTGCTTGGATTAGGGGTCATGTGCTATCATGAATGGTTGGACAAACTTGAGTTGCTTTCTCTGGACCAGTGGAGGCTGAGGGGAAATCCAATAGAAATTTATAAGGTTACTAGACAATGGGGTGACCCGTTGGGGCACCCTTTGAGAGAAGGGTAGTGCAGTTTGATGTGACCAGAATGAACATTAAATTTTCCTGAATGCTATTGGTATCACTTTGCTTTGGAAACTGAAGTAGAAAACCTCAGTTTATTAAAGAAGAACAACGCATAGCAAAGCAAATATAGCTCCTCCTCTTTTAATGAAAGACACTTCTGATGGTATCATTTATGGTTTATCTGCCACCTTTGTGCCTCTTGTTGTCATTCTGGAGACGTGCAGTCCTTTCATCCCCCATCTCTTCATCTCTTCTGCTGTTTGTTGTTTGTCTCTGATCCTGGAGACGTGCAGGCCTCTCCTCCTCTGTCTCTTCTTCTCTCATCTTTTTTTGTCCTGACTCTTTGATCCTGGAGTCGTGCGGCCCTGGCCTCATCCGATTCTTGTTCTCTCCCTCTCCTTGCCTCTTCCTGACAACGTTTGGCGTTATCTCTTGACTATAATGTCCCCCTTCCCTTTCCACGTGGCATAATTAGGCTGACCATTTTTTTTACCCCAATGCTGGATAGAAGATACGAAACAGTAACACCAAAGGATGCTGATTATTCTTGATGATGTGGGTGGCGCTCTCCTAAATGAACGTGATATAGTCACCGCTGTCCTTTGACTGTAGCAAAGGGTTTTATGGGTGTCTCGAAGTACATCATTACAATAGGATTTAATTATCTCTTATTGATGGGTGGCAGTTTGATCTGTCCCAATCCTGCACATGCTGATGGTGATCAGCCAAATGTGACCCCTCGAAACAGAGCTGCCCTGCCCTTTTGCTCCGATAAGTGTCATTGCTGAGTCTGGCCCTGTGCATGTGTCGGGCTGTCATGTCCCAATTTCCATGATGGACGATCGGCTCTTGGTTGAAAGCGAGCCTGTTGATTTTGGTGAATGAGCAATTTTATACGAATATATAACCCTGAACTTTGCCTGCATTCTGTAAGTTAGCGCATTTTAATCCGATTTAGCCAAAAATAGTGCCGCTGTAATGCACCGTTTGCGCTAATTGGAGGTCACAAACAGACAGACAGAGCATGAGAGTTTTAGTAGTATATAGATAGATAAGAGGCATAGATAGAGTAGACAGACAGTATCTTTTTCCAAGTGTTGAAATTACTAATACCAGAAGACATGCATTTCTGGTGAGAGGGGTTAATTTCAAAGGAGATGTGAGGGGCAAGTTTTTACACAGAGAGTGTTGGGTGCCTGGAATGCGCTGTCTGGGGTGACGGTAGAGGCAGAAGCACCAGAGACTTCTAAATGACATTAAGATCGGCACATGAATGTGAGGAAAATGGAAGGATATGGACATTGTGTAGGTAGCAGAGATTAGTTTAGTTAGCCATTTGATCACTAATTTAATTGTTTCACACAACATTGTGGTTCTATGCTGTACTGTTCTATGTTCTAAATGGCTCTTTCAAAGAGCTAGAGGAAAAGGCAGGAGAATGTTGTTGAGAGGGATAATAGATCAGCCGTAATGGAATGATGAAACAGACTTGATGGGCCAAATGGCCTAATTCTTCTCTTATTTCTTATGGTCTTACCGTCTTATCACCCAGAGCAACTCTGCCACTGTCCACCAGGAGGCACATGTGAGCAGCAATGAAACAGCTACTTCACCCAGAGGAGTTTTGCAGGCTCCATCAGGTCTTCATGATGTGACTCCACATGACACGGAGCTGGCGATCACAGGAGTGGCCATAAGCTATTTTAGCCACATGGCATACCTTAAACTCTTTGATATGCTTATTCAGAGTTTTTCTTATAAAACCTTGACTTGAGTTTTCAAAATAAAGGCTTCACAAATGCTCACCGAAGAGCTCAGGAAACAAGTGCAAATTCACAGTGTACTGAACTTCGATAACAATCAGAATCAGGTTTATTGTCACTGATAGACGTTGTGAAATTTGTTGTTTTGTGGCAGCAGTACAGTGCAGGCATAAGAAATCACTATAACTTCCAATAAAAATAAATAATGCAAAAGAGGACTAGTAACTATGGGTTCATGGACTATTCAGAAATCTGATAGGAGAGGAGAAGGAAGTTTCTAAAATGTTCTTCAGGCTCCCGTGCCTCTTCCTTGCTGGTAGCAGTGGGTAGATGGCATGTTCCAGGTGGTGGGGGCCCTTCACGATGGACGTTGCCTTCCTGAGACATCGACTTTTCTAGATGTCCTCCATGCTGGGGAGGCTAGTGCCCATGATGGAGCTGGCTGAGTTTACAACTCTCTGCAGGTTTTTCCAATCCTGTGCAGACCACCTCCCATATCAGATGGTGATGCACTCAGTCAGAACATTCTCCATGATACAACTGTAGAAATTTGCCAGTTCTTGCTGATATACCAAATCTCCTCAAACTTCTAATGAGGTATAGTCTCTACATGTCTTTTTCATAATGGTATCAATATGTTGGGCCAAGGATAAATCATCTGGGATGGTGATGACCAGGAACTTGAAACTGCACACCCTTTCTACCATTGTCCCTCAAAGATTATGGGTGTGCACTCTTTACAGGGGTCCCTGGGAGTGTGTCAGTATTTACAGAGGGCCCCAGGAGTGTAACAGTATCTACAGGGGTCCCTAGGAGTGTGTCAGTATTTACAGAGGGCCCTGGGAGTGTGTCAGTATTTACAAAGGGTCACTGTGTAGGCGTCAGTGTTATCAAGAATACCTGGGTAATCTAAGACTACCTACAGGGTGACTCCAGAGGTGTATCAGCTTACAAACAACCTGCTGGATATGTGTCAGCAGCTCCTGGGATTTCTGGGAATGTGTCAGTATGTACAGGGAGGGGTGTCCCAGGGAATGTGTCAGTATTTACAAGGGTTCCCGGGAGGTGTGTCAGTACTTACAGGGGGTCCTAGGGAATGTTCCAGTATGTACTGGGATCCTGGGGAATGTGCCAGTTATTACAGGGATTATATAGAATTTACAAAGGGTTGTGGGTGGGGGAGGGCGTATATCGGTACTTACAGGTGATCTTGAAGATTCAGTATGTACAGTGGTCCCTGAGGAGGCATCAGTATTTACAGAGGGTCCTAGCGAATGTGTCCATAATCGTCAGATGCAACGTGAGAGGGAGAAGCTTCAGTCACATGTATCATTGCAATGGAATAAAGGACATTACAGAGGCATGAGAGAGGGGTTTGGCCAGGAGGATTGGAGGAGGATACTGGCAGGGATGACAGTAGAACAGAGGTGGCTGAAGTTTCTGGGAATAGTTCACAAGACAGGATCGATATGTTCCACAGTTCTCAAATGGCAGGGGTGGGAAACCGTGGCTATGATTCTATGAGTGGCAGTGGGTGTCATTTACTTGGATTTCCAGAAGGCATTTGATAAGGTGCCACACATGAGACTGCTTAACAAGATACAATCCTGTGGCATTACAGGAAAGATATGGATAGACGAATAGCTGACAGCCAGGAGGCAGCTAATGGGAATAAAGGGGCCTTTTCTGGTTGGTTGCCAGTGACTAGTGGTGTTCCTCAGGGGTTGGTTTGGGGACTGCTACTTTTCACACGGTTTGTCAATGATTTGGATAATGGAATTGATGCGTTTGTGGCAAAGTTTGCAGATGTTACAAGATAGGTGGAGGGCTAGGTCGTGCTGAGGAAGCAATGCGATTGCAGCAGGACAGACAGACTGGAAGAATGGGCAAATAAGTGGCCGATGGAATGCAGTGTAGGGAAATGTATGATAATGCGTTTCGGTAAATGGAACAATAATGTGGACTATTATCTAAATGAGGAGAAGTTTCAAACATTAGAGGTGAAGAAAGACTCGAGAGTCCTCATGCCGGACTCCCAGAAGGTTGATTACAAGTTGAATTTGTGGTGAAGAAGGCAAACACAATGTTGGCATTTATTTCAAGGGGAATAGAATATAAAAGCAAAGAGATAATGCTGAGGCTTTATAAGACACTAGTCAGGCCGCACTTGAGTATGTCAACAGTTTTGGGCCCCAAATCTCAGAAAGGATGTGTTGTCATTGGAGAGTCCACGAATGAAGGGATTAACATATGAGGAGCATTTGGCAGCTTTGGGCCTGTACTCACTGGAGTTCAGAAGAATGAGGGGGGATCTCATTAAAACCTACTGAATGTTGAAAGGACTAGATAGGGTGGATGTAGAAAGGATGTTTCCTATGGTGTGAGTATACAAAACTAGGGGGCACAGCTTCACAATTGAGAGGCAACCCTTTAGGACAGAGGTAAGGAGGAATTTTTTTTAGCCAGAGAGTAGTAAATCTGTGGAATACTCTGCCACAGACTGCAGTAGAGGCCAAGTCCGAGGGTATGTATAAGGCGGAAGTTGGTAGTTTCCTGATCGGTCGGGGCATCGAAGTGTACGGCAAGAAGGCAGGTGTATGGGGTTGAGTGGGATCCGGGATCAGCCATGAAGAAATGGTGGAGCAGACTTGATGGGCTGAATGGCCTAATTCTGTTCCTATGTCTTATGGTCTTAAGATCTTATAGTCCAGGGATTGGATCAGTACTTATAAGGGGTTCTGTGAACTATGTCACTATTTACAGACCTTCTTAAGGTATGTGTCAGTATTTACAGAGGTCCTCTGAGTGTGTATGTCAGTGGTTTCTGGGGGTCCTGGGGAGTGTGTCAGTACTTACAAGGATCTTGAGGACAATGTCAGTATTTACAGAGGCCCCCAGGGTGCGTATGTCAGTATTTACCAGGGGTCCTGGGGAGTGTGTCAGTATTTACCAGGGGTTCCTGGGAAACGGGTTGGTATTTATAGGAAGTCTCTGGGAGTGTGTTGGTATCTATATGGAGTATGTTGGCATTTTCAAAGTACCCCCAGGAATGCGTTTGTATTTTCAGAATTTCCCTGGGAAGGCATCAGTGTTTATAATGTGTCCGTATTTACAGGGTGCCCTTGGGTGTGTGACAGTGTTTACAAGGGGTCCAGAGATGTGTCAGTATGTGCAATGGATCCGAAGAGTACGTCAGTAGCTACAGGGGTCCTGGAGAGTGTCAGCATTTACAAGATGCCTTGCACAATGTTTCAATTTCTACAGCGGATCCCCAGTATTCACATGGAGTCATGATGAGTCTGTTAATATTTACAAGGGGTTTCGTTTTGTGTGTGTGTGCGTGTGTGTGTGTGTGAGTGTGTGTGTGTGTGTGTGTGTGTGTGTGTGAGTGTGTGTGTGTGTGTGTGTGTGTGTGTGAGTGTGTGTGTGTGTGTGTGTGAGTGTGTGTGTGTGCATGTGTGTGCGTGTGTGTGTGTGTGTGTGTGTGCGTGTGTGTGTGTGTGAGTGTGTGTGTGTGAGTGTGTGTGTGTGTGTGAGTGTGTGTGTGAGTGTGTGTGTGTGTGTGAGTGTGTGTGCGTGTGTGTGTGTGTGTGCACATTGTTGAGAAAATTTTATTTTTCTTGTAGTTGAACATTTTCTAAATTTTTTTCTGTGCTTGTTTGTATTTTTAGATAATCACCTAGATACTGTAGGTGTAATTGCTCAGTGAACTTGTCAGTAATGGTGGTATAGATGATTCTGTATTTTCCAGAAGTTTCTCTGCAGCAGGTGTCGCACCACTGAATCTGGCTATTTCACAGGTTATTCTAATCACTGGAATGTCCGTTATCTCCCTAGTCTGAGCTGGGTTTCAGTATAAGACGACCACGACTTCTGTCTTCTTTGTATTTTTCTTTGTTCATTCATCGTTCTTATAACACTTAATAAACAACCACAACCAACAAGTTTCATATCTTATTCTTGATTTCTGAAGAACCTGTAGATCACAAAACAACAGGATCCGATAGGGTTCTGAGGTGTATGCCAATATTTACAGTGCGGTGGGGGGGTCCCTTGCAATGTGTCGGGGTGTAGGTTAATACTTCCTTACAATGTATCAGCTTCTATAGAGGGTGCCCTGGATTGGGATCAGAATCCATAGAGAGCCCTGGTGATGTGCCAGTATTTACAGGGAGTTACAACACTCATAGAGAGCCCTGAATAGAGCATCAGCGGCTGCAGTGGAAGAGATCACAGAGAGTGTGTTAGACCTACAAGGTGATCACCAAGAGGGTAAAAGAATGGCCACTAAATTTTGTCAGTAGAATGTGGAACATAGATCGTAGTTCAACACATTACAAACCTTTCTGCCCATGATATTGTGCCGACCTTTTAACCTACTTCAAGATCAATCTAACCCTTCCCTCCTGCATAGCCTGTAACTCTCCATTTCCCATTCATCCATATGCCTTGTGAGAGATCACTATATGCACTTGTCAACACACACAAGACGCTGGGCAAACTCAACAAATCAGACATCCATGGAGGGAGATAAACACTCGATGCTTCAGGATCCTGATGAAGAGTTGGTCTGAAACATCGACTGTTTATTTCGCTCCATAGATGCTGCCTGACCTGCCGAGCTCCTCCAGCATTTTGGGCGTGTTGCTCTGGATTTCCAGCATCCGCAGAATCTCTTGTGTCTATTGTCTGCACTTATCACACGTGTACTGTAGGCACACTCTAACAGAACAGAGAAATTACAGCAGAGTACAGGTCCTATGCCACATGATGTTGAGCCAACCTTAGAAGCGACTCTAATCGTTCCGTCCTTCGTGACCATCCATTTTTCTATCATTAATGTGCCTGGTGAGGATCCAATGGAGTAAGTGAGTCTCTGCATGGATTAAAGGTAGTGTGCCATCACTTACAGGGGTCCCTGGGCATTATTTGTATCTGGGTAGGGTTTGTGGCAGTGTGTAACTGAGTATGTGTTACTGTCTATAGGAGGTCACTAATTGAAAGAGAGAAGCTGAAGGGAGACCACATTGAAGTTTATGATATTATCAGAGGCATACGTGCACTTGATGGCTACTTTATTAGAAATCTCCTGTACCTAATAAAATGGCTAATGAATGTACTTTTGTGATCTTCTGCTGCAGGGGCCCATCCACTTCAAGGTTCAATGTGTTGTGTGTTCGGAGATGTTCTTTTACGCACCATTGTTGTTACACATGGTTATTTAAGTTACTGTCAGCTTGAACCAGTCTGGCCATTCTCCTCTGACCTCACTCATGAACAAAGCATTTTCACCCACAGAAATGCCACTCACCAGATGTTTTTTTTTGTTTTCTGCATTATTCTGATGTGCATGAAAATCCCAAGAGACCAACAGTTTCTGAGATACCCCAACCATCCCATCTGGTACCAACAATCATTCCACAGTCAAAGTCACTTAGATCACATTTCTTCACAATTCTGATATTCGGTCTGAACAACTGAACCTCTTGACCATGTCTGCATGCTTTTCTGCATTGAGTTGCTGCCACATGATTGGCTGATTAGATGCATTAACCAGCAGGTGTACTAGTGCATCTAATAAAATGGCCACTGAGTATGGATAGGATAGGCAACCAATATTTTTTGCCTCGGTTGAAATGTTTAATACTAGAGGGAACACATTTAAAGTGGGTAGGGGGAAATTTTGATAATAAATGTACCTTGGCTTTAACTTTTTGATATAGCCTCATGCAGATAAATGATATTGGAACTGTACATCCTCCTTGCCTTGGTAAAAGAGCCGGCATAATCAAAGCCCCCAGCCACCCTGGACCTCGCTTCTCCCCTCTCCCATCAGGTGGAAAATGCAAAAGCCTGAAACTACTTACCACCAGGCTCAAGGACAGCCTCTGTCCCACTGTCAGACGACTTCTGAGCAGGCCACTTGTACAATAAGATGGACTCTTGACCTCACAAACATCGTCATCCTGCTTTTTATCATTTACCTGCACTGCACCAGGTCAGTGTCATCGTTTTACCTGATTCTCGGTCAGTCAGTGCATTGTGCAATGATCTGATCTGCATGAATAGTATGGAAGACTAGCAATTTGGTCCATGTGACAATAATAAACCAATTCCAATATGTAGAAAATGCAGGGATTGGACTGTATGCAGACGCAAAGGATTGGATGTCATTAGATTAATTAGTTCGGCACAACATCATGAGCCAGTGTCTGGTCTTGCGCTGCACTGATCTATGTTCTGTGTGTTAGTGTTTACAAGAGGTCCCTGGTGTGTGCCAGAGTTTACAGGAGGTTACGGGCTGTGTATTATCATCTATAAAGTGGGTCAAGGTGAATGTTAGTATTTATAGAATGTCCCCTGCAGTGTCATTGTTTATAGGAGGTTTGTTACTGTTTGTATAGATACTTGGGGAGTGCCAGTATTTGCACATGATCACTGTATGTGTGCTAGTATCCATATTAGTTATCTGAGGAATGGTAGCGTGTCAGTACTTCCAAACATTCGAGGGAGTAACGTGATAGCGTAGCAGTTAGCATAGCGCTATTACAGCGCCAGCAACCCGGGTCATTTCCACTGCTGTCTGCAAGAGGTTAGTAGTTTCTGCCCGTGACTGTGCGGCTTCCTCCAGGTGCTCCGGTTTCCTCCCATATTCCAAAACCGGCTGGTGGCGTAGTGGCATCAGCGCTGGACTTTGGGGCGAGAGATCCCGAGTTCAGTTCCAGCCGACACCCTTGCACGCTCTCCATGCATGCTAGGTAAAGAGCTGGTGATCTCTGAAAAAAACTCACCTGGCAGTGTCCAGACAGAGTGTCAGCGCCCACAGCAGCGTGCTAGTATCCACAGGGGTCCAGGTTTCAATGTTTACAGTGGGTCAAGAGTGTGTCAGTGCCCACAGCAGTGTGCTAGTATCCACAGGGGTCCAGGTTTCAATGTTTACAGTGGGTCAAGAGTGTGTCAGCGCACACAGCAGTGTGCCAGTACCCACAGAGGGTCTGTGTGTCGGTGTTTATAGGGGTCCACAGGCCTGTGTCAGTGCTCCCAAGAGATTGTCAGTACCCGCAGGAGCATGTCAGTATCCACAGGGGTATGTCAGTGTTTACAGTGGATCAAGAGAGCATATCAGTACCCAGAGGGCTATGTGAGTGTTTACAGTGGATCCAGAGAGTCTGTCAGTGCCCACAGGGGTGTGTCAGTGTTTACAGTGGATCCAGAGAGCATGTCAGTACCCACAGGGGTTTGTCAGTGTTTACAGTGGATCCAGAGAGCATGTCAGTACCCACAGGGGTCTGTGTGTCTGCATTTACAGTGGATCCAGAGAGCTTGTCAGTACCCACAGGGGTGTGTCAGTGTTTACAGTGGATCCAGAGAGTGTGTCAGTGCCCATAGGGGTCTGTGGTCAGTGTTTACAGTGGATCCAGAGAGCGAGTCAGTACCCACAGGGGTCTGTGTGTCAGTGTTTACAGTGGATCCAGAAAGTGTGTCAGTGCCCATAGGGGCGTGTCAGTGTTTACAGTGGATCAGGAAAGTCTGTCAGTACCCACAGGGGTCTGTGTGTCAGTGTTTTTAGTGGATCCAGAGAGTGTGTCAGTGCCCACAGGTGTGTGTCAGTCTTTACAGCGGATCCAGAGAGCGTGTCAGTGCCCACAGGGGTGTGTCAGTCTTTACAGTGGATCCAGAGGATGTGTCAGTACCCACAGGGGTGTGTCAGTCTTTACAGTGGATCCAGTGAGCGTGTCAGTGCCCACAGGTGTGTGTCAGTCTTTACAGTGGATCCAGAGAGCGTGTCAGTGCCCACAGGGGTGTGTCAGTGTTTACAGTGGATCCAGAGAATGTGTCAGTACCCACAGGGGTGTGCCAGTGTTTATAGAGGGTCCTTGGGAATGTGTTGGTGTTTATAAGGGCTCACTGGGGTACACCACTATTTTACAGGGCTACCCTGGGAGGGTGTAGCATCTACAGCGTGTTGCTGTGAGTGTGTCAATAACAGAATATGTCAGTACTTATAGATGTCGTGGGATTTTGTAAGTATTTGCTCTGGGTCTTTGGGAGCATTTATAGGCAATTCCTTGGTGTTTGCCAGTGTGAACAGGAATACAAGAGTTTTCAGTAGGTAACACAGTAATCCATATCAATATTCATTGTGAATCCTTAGGAATGTGTCCAGGGCAACATGTCAGCATGGCAGTTAGCACTATGCCTTGCCGTGCCCGCGACCAGGTTCAGTTCCCACCACTGTCTGTAATTATTTCGTACAATCTCTGTCACCACGTGGGTTTCCTCCAGGTGCTTTGGTTTCCTCCCAAATTCCAAAGACATATGGGTGAGGGTTGTTAAGTTGTGGCCGTTGCTCTGTTGGCACGAAAGTTTGGCAACACTGCCCTCAGCACATCTTCAGAGTACAATGGGCATTGACGAAAGCAACAGATTTCACAAATGTTACACAGTTTTGATGTACATGTGACAGAAAAAAGCTAACCTTTAATACTGCAACCATACAGAGACCACTGGCAGAGTGTCAGTATTGATGGGCGTTCCTCTGAAGTGTGTCACTTTTTACAGGGGTCTCCAGGTTGGTATTCACTTAAAGACCTAGGAGATGTCATTACTTACAGGGTATCCTTGGGACATTTCCAAATTGTTACATACAGCCAAGTTTAAAAACTTAATCTTATACAATATTTAGTTTCTACTCAGTATTTGAAAAAAAATGAAAACAAATATTTATGAAAACATATTTCCTCTGCTCTGGGTTAGCGAATTGTGTAGGATAGAATTCATTTTCCTTAAATAGAACCTCATGTATTTAATGACAAGTCTTATGTGTAATGCATTACAGTGAAGGGATACAGGCAAGAGAATGAGAAGGGTTTGATCTGAAATTTAGATGCCTTTTCAGAATTGCCACAAATGAGTTGCAGATTGGGCATCTGAAACTGTGAGTTACTTATTAAAAGGAAACTTGCCTCAGAAATGATAAACACAAGAGATTCTGCTGATGCTAGAAATCTAGAGTAACACACACAAAATGTTGGTCAGACAGCATCTATGGAAATGAATAAACAGTCAACATGGCAGGCGGTGACACTTCTTCAGGGCTGGACAGGAAAGGGGAAGATACCAGAACAGGGAGGTGGGGGGAGGGAAGGAGTCCAAGCTGACAGGTGATAAGTGAAACCAGGTGGCTGGGGGAGGGGGATGTGGTAAGAAGCTGGGAGGTGATAGGTGGAAAAGGTAAAGAGCTGGAGAAAAAGGAATCTGATCTGATCGGAGAGGAGAGTGGACCATGAGAGAAAGCAAAGGAGAAGGGGTACCGGAGATAGGTGAAGAGAAGAAGTAAGGAGTGGGGCCAGAGTGTGGAACTGAAGAAGAGGGAAGGGAAAGGGAGAAAAACTACTGGAAGTTGGAGAAATCGATATTCATCAGAAACACTGTCTTCTGAAATGAAGATAGTTTCTGGAACTTCTTCCCGCCAGATATTCCAAGTAATTTCTTTCTCCAATTTAAAACTCTCTCTCTCTCACACACATATACACACGCTCACTCATACACACACACAAACACACCGACACGCACACTCACACAGACACACACAGACTGACACACACCTACACACACAGATACACAGACACACAGAGAACACCCATACACACGCCCATGCACACAGATACACAGACACATACCCACACAGACAAACACAGACACACACACACACACACACACAGACAAGCGCACACACACGCACACACACACACACACACACACACACACATACACACACACACACACACACACACACAGCACAAACCCTTAGACATTCCCACAAAGGCAAAGCACACATACATATCTGCAACCAGATGAACCAATACACACATACACACTTATATTCTCACATTCACCAAGGACAGACTGACAGACACAGATACGCACACACATACACGTACACGTAGACACACACAAATTTGCGCACTCTCAAACACATGCTGATACCAGGAATAACAATCGACCTTTTTGTCTCATTATCAAATGAATGTGTCTTGTGAACCATCCCACTCACTATTGCAGTTCGCGCCTTATCAGAGTGAAAGAATCCAGCGTTCCCTCTCCCTTTGAGATCGGGCACTAATGCTTAAACTGCTCAGTCAGCAGGGAGGACAGATCAGGAGCAGCAGCTTCCAGAGCTGGTAAAGCCCACCCTACACTTCACTCAGACCCAGATCCACTACTCCCACACACCTTCCAGGAGATAACTTTGTTTATCCAACACCGCAGTTGTTGCAAACGTGCCTCATTTGGGTCCAGTTCTCTTCTCTGGTAATGCTCGCTCCTCTTTGGCAGTGGAATGAGGAGGGTGGTTCCATCTTTGGACTAGACACCCCAGCCCATCCTGACTCCTTTCTCCCTGGTCTCAAATTGCCTCAGTCTTACAGGCAGCAATCTCTGCAAATCCTCTCACACTGCAGCTCAGAAGGTTTACCTGTCTCCATGATGGTTTGGAGTCTCGTGGTACAGTCTGTCTCCTGAAGTGTGGACAGCCACACTTATGAATAGCCCCCATCGTATTTGTAAGTTCATAAGTCTTACATGCGTCTGTAAGTTTGTTTGCAGAAGTGGCAGATTTAGTTTCCTCTCCTTCTCACTCTCTCTCTCTCTCTCTCTCTCTCTCTCCTATCTCTCTATCTCTCACTCTCTCTCCAAATTTACAAGGACATCTCTGAGACTTGAGAATGTGGCTTACGGGGAAAGTTTGAATAGGTTAGAACTTGATTCCCTTGAGTGCAGGAGAACTATATAGTATAGTTCTATACAGAGATAACTATACAGAGATCTTATAAAGGTATGCACAATTATGTGGGGTATAGTTTGGTGAATGTCTGCAGGCTTTTTCCGCTCAGGTTGGTCATAGGTTAAAGGTGAAAAGTGAAATATTTAAGGTAACCGAGGGGGGAGTTTCTTCACTTAGAGAGTGGTGTGAGTGTAGAAAGAGCTTCTAGTGGAAGTGGTGGATGTAGGTTTGATTGCAACATTTAAGAGAAATTTTGATCAGTACATGGATGGGAGAGGTATGGAGAGATATGATTGGGTGCAGGTAGATGGAAATAGGCAGAAGATGAGACTAGCAAGGACAATATGGGCCAAAGGTCCTTTTTCTGTGCTATGTTGCTCTGTGACTCTTTGACTCTATCTAGCAATTGTTCTTTCTTATCAGTCTCTGTGATACTGTGGAGGTGTGATTACCACATGGAAGGATTTTTAGACCGTAAGGCACAGGAGTAGAATTAGGCCATTCAGCCCTTCAAGTCTGTTCTGCCATGTATTATGGCTGATTTACTATCTTCTCAACCCCATTCTTCTGCCTTCTCCCCATAATCTTTGATGCCCTGACCAATCAATAACGTACCAACTTCCACTTTAAATATACTCAATGACATGGCTTCCACAGCTGTCTGTGGCAGTGAATTCCACATATTCACCACTCTCTGACTATAGAAATTCCTCCTCATCTCTGTTCTAAATGGACGTGCCTCTTTTCTGAGGCTGTGCCATCTGGTCCTATACTTCCCAAACTACAGGAAACACCCTCTGCATGCCCACTCTATCCTTTCGTGTGTATTTCACAATTTATGGACAAAATTGACTTTTAAATCAGAGCCTGCTTGTTATCTGAGATGGCGAGGAACTGAGTCCAGGAACCAATGGCAAGTGAAGTCCCATGGGATAAAGAAGAAAGAATCGCCAGGGCAATCAAAACAAGACTTTAATTAACTTCCTTTAAACACTTTTGCATATGGTAAGAATTGTGAGTTATGGGGAAGTTACCGTGGAAGGTCAAGGGTCACCCATTAAGAAAAGGAAGAGTCCGCTGAATTTGGATCGGCCCCTAAGCGTGCCTTGAGGACGGACAAGTTGGACGCCCGATGGCGGGAGTGAGTGGGGCTAGGAGGGCCAGTAGGCCCAATGGCTTCCTCTCGAACTGTCTCAACTCCAGGTGAGAGAGTAAGGAGTGGGGAGAGTCGGCGAGGGTGGTGCTCCACCACCACTTCTACCCTTTGGCCTTCCTAATGCTTACTAGCCCACCTCCACCTCCACCCCAGTCCCCAGTCTCCCGGTCACAAGCAGAGGCTGAGTTGGCTGTGGACAGTGCATTTCTTGCATTGCACCACGCAGCACCAGTGGAACCGGCAGAGGCAGTTCTCCTGCAGGACCACGGTCTGGTCTCTGTAGCCCCTGCCGCAGCACAGCAGGTCGCAGCCGCTCAGGTCCAGTGCCGTGCTGTTGCACACTCGTCCCCTGGTGCCAGGTGAGCCCGTCTTGCGGTTGGGCAGGCAGAAGTCGGGCGAGTTGGCCGAGTAGACTAAGTCGAGCTTGTCGGGGGTCTTGATGTTCTGGCCCACTGGGATAAGGGTCTTCCCGTCGTTGCCCCCCATCACCTTGAAGGCCCCGTTGAAGCGATCGAGCAGCCTGTTACCAACCTCTCGGAGACTGGGCATCTTTTTCCAGCAGGTTCGTAGGTTGCAAGAGCCAGACAGCCCATGGCATTTGCACTCAGTTCTCAGGTAATTCTTCACTGCCTGTTGTCGGAGGGGGGTGGGGGTGAAGAGAGAGGGGTGGGAGGGGAAGGGGGGAGAAAAAAATAGAGACTGATAGATTGGCAAGATACAACCAGACTCTCTGAAGAATTCTTTTCTAATTGCTACAGGCAAGGAATTGTCAGGCTGTTTCAACAGAAACCTCACCTCAACTACATATTTACTGTAATGAAGCAATGATTAATGCAACAAGCGTGCCTTGAATAAGGTTTTAATGTCCTTTCATTAGTTATAGAATAATACTGTGTGAAATTGGCCCCTCGGCCCAACTTGTCCATGCTGACCAAGATTCCATCAGACCATTGGAAATGGGAGGAGAATTAAGCCATTCGGCCCATCAAGGTCACTTTGCCAATTTGCCATCATGACCGATTTATTATCCCCCCAACCTCATTTTCCTGCCTTCTCCACTAACCTTTGACACCCTTACTAATCAAGAACCTATCAACCTCCACTTTAAATATATCCAATAACATGGCTTCCACAGCCATCTGTGGCAATGAATTCCACAGGTTTACCACCCTCTGGCTAAAGAAATTCCTCCTCATCTCTGTTCTCAACAGACCTCCTTCTATTCTGAAGCCATGCCCTGTGGTCCTAGACTCCCGTACTACAAGAAATATTCTCTCCATGTTCACTCTGTCTTGTCCTTTCAACATTCAATAGGCTTCTCCGATCTTGCCCCTCAGTCTTTTAAGCTCCAATGAGTACAGGCCCAGAGCCATCAAACGATCCTCACACATTAACCCTTTCATTCCCAGGATCACTCTCATGAACCTCCTCTGGACAGTCTCCAAGGTCAGCATAATTCCATAAGGCATAAAACATTTGAGTAGAATCAGGCAATCCAGCCCATTGAGTCTGCTCCGCCATTCGAATAATGGCTGATTTATATTCAACCCCATTCTCCTGCCTTCTCCCCATGACCTTGATGCCCTTCCTAATTAAGTACCTATCAACCTCTGTTTTAAATAATCCTGCCTGAGCTGGTCCCATTGGCCTGCACATAGCCCATATCCCTCTTAACCTTTCCTATTCATGTACTTATCCAAATGTCTCTTAAATGCCATTATTGTACCTGCCTCACCACTTTCACTGGCAGCTTGTTCTAAATGCACACCACTCTCCACATGGAGAAGTTGCCCTTTAGTTCTCTTTTAAATCTTAAACACCAGAGATTCTGTAGATGCTGGAAATCTTGCAAAGTTCAAGGATCTCAGCAGGTTAGGCAGCATCTCTGGAGGAAATAAACGGTCAACTCTTCGAGCCAAGACCATTCATCGGGGCTGCGAAGGAAGTGGGAAGAAGTGATAATAAGAAGTGGGGCGGGGGGGACGGAGTATGGACTGGCAGGTGATAGGTGAAGCTAGGTGAGGGGGAACTGGATGGGTGGGGGAGGGAGGGATGAAGTAAGAAGCTGGGAGGTAATAGGTGGCTGAAGTAAAGGGCAGGAGAAATGGAGTCTGATAGGAGAGTGGACCATTGAAGAAAGTAAAAGAGGAGTTGATGGACAGGTAAGAGAGGGGCTGAGAGGAAAACAAGAATAGGGAAGGGAAGAAGAGGAGAGAGGAGATTATCTTTCCCATCTTATTTTAAATCTGTGCCCTCTGGTTTTTGATGACCTTTTCCAGGGAAAATGTGCATATTCATCCTGTCTATGCCCTTGTGGTTGTATCGACCTCTGTAAGGTCACCTTTCAGTGTGCTGCTGTACACTCCAAGAGGTAAAGCCCTAGACTGCCCAACCTCTCCCTTAATTCAGGCCCTTGAAACTTTGCTATCTTTCCAGCCTAATGACATCTTTCCTGTAACAGGCTGACCAAAACTGTACACAATTAAGATTTGCCCTGAGGACTAAATGCTGAGAATCCTGAGACACCAAAGAACCCGAAGTGGAGGAAGCTTTGATCCTTTTCCCTTGCCCTGCTTCTCTGAGGTATTGAAGATTAAAATCAGAGGGTGGGGCTGCTTTAGCGACCAGTTTCTCCACCTTCCCTACTGTCAAATGTCCATGATACATGGCTGTTTGTGGGAGAACACACCCACTAATTGGTGCATGTGCCTCTTCATTAACAACAGTGGCCAAACACGTTCCAGTGGCTGTCAGTCCTTTGAGGTTGTGAAAGATCTCATGTAAAAGGAATTCTTCCTTTCAAGACCATTGACAATGAGCAGGGGGCTTGAACAGGCAGACTGCAGGCAAACTAGGAGCCCTTTCTTTTTCCGTTCCTTTGTGCTTTCATAGGGCCATAGAACACTACAGCACCGAAACAAGCCCTTCAGCCCATTTAGTCTGTGCCAAACTATTATTGTGCTTTGTCCTATTGAACTGCACCTGAGTTATAGCCCTCTATATCTCTCCCATCTATCAATGTTGCAATCAAACCTGCATCCACCACATCCGCTGGCAGCTCATTTCACTCTCATAGCACCCTGGGTGAAAATTATCTCCCTCAGGATCCCCTTAAATGTTTTACCTTTCACCCTTAAACTGAGACCTCTAGCTTTAGTCTCACCCATCCTCACTGGAAAAAGCCTGTTTCCATTTATTCTATTCGTACTCCTCAGAATTTTGTATGTCCCTATCAAAGGGGGGAAGGAACATTCCCTCTGTCAAAGCTCCCACGCCTCCTACGCTCCAGAGAATAAAGTCTTAACCTACAGTGTTTAACCTTTCCCTGTAACTCAGGTCTGCAAGTCCCAGCAACATCCTTGTAGATTTCCTCTGTATTCTTTCAACCTTATTGATAACTTTCCTGTAGGTTGGTGACCAGAACTGCACACTATGGTCCAAGTTGCGCCTCACCAGCGTCTTACACAACTTCAACATAACAACCCAACTCTGCACTCAGTACTTTGATCTATGGAGGCTAATGTGCCAAAAGCTCTGTTTATCATCTGAGACATCTCTTTCAAGGAATTATGGATCTGTACTCCCAGACCCCTTTCTTCTACAGCTTTCTTGCTGCTCAGCCTTCCTCTGATTCTTTGTGCAATATCACTCTGAATGATAGCCACAACAGAGAGCAATTGCAACTCAACTCCATATTTCCCTTGGACCATTCAGCCTATTGAGTCTACTCTGGCCCACAGAGCAATCAACGTTCAAAGGATTTTTATTATCAAAGTATGTATACTCTATACAACGTTGAGAGTCGTCTTCTTGGAAGCAGTCACGAGGTAGTATACAGTCCTAATCCTAATTCTTCTTTAGTTTTCCTTGTAACCTATTCTCCCCACTGTCTCATGGGATGGTTAGTCTTTGTTTATGTACAGACTTTCATAGATTCTCTTGCATTTCTTTAGTTTCCTGCAAATGAATCTCAAGGTAGTGTATGGTGGCATATATACATACATGCACTTCAATAATAAATTTACTTTGACTTTGACATAGAACGTTACAACACAGTTCAGGCCCTTTGGCCCATGATGTTGTGCTGACCATTTAACCTACTCTAAAATTAATCTTGCCCTTCCCTCCCACATAACCCTCCACAATGCAGAGTAAAGTGAAGAAGCTACTGAAAAGGTGCAATATCATAATGAGGTAAATTGCGAGGCCAAGTGTCCAGCCTCAGATCCCAGATTCTCCTACTAATGGGAACATTCTTTCCACATCCACTCAATTCACAACCATCAACATTCAGTAGGTTTCGGTGAGGTGCCCCTCATCTTCTGAACTCCATCAAGTATAGTCCCAGAGACATCAAACACTCCTCGTATGTTAAACCTTTCAGAGTAGCAACTGTATGACCAATTGATCACTTGGCACTAGCATGGAGTTTTATTGATCTAATTGTGCTTTTTAATGAAAAAACTGTGTTTTAACATGTTTAATCTGTGCTTTTCATGTGAACAATTTGTGCTTGTGATGAAGGTGCAAGTAATTATTTCATTGCATTTGTGCCTTCATGTACCTGTGTATGTACTTACATATGGCAAACACGACTTTGACTTTGATATAAATCATGCATAAATTATACTAGACAATGAAGAGATAGTAAAAAAAGACCAGGTAAGAATATGGTCTTGGGCAAAAAAAAGATATGGAGAAAAGTCATGGTAGGGCAAGAGGTGATCAGTGTCTTCTGTTGCCCTGAGGTAGGGTGAGGGATGTGCAGGTCGGTTCAAGAACCTGATGGTTGTGGGGGGAGCAGCTAGTCCTAAACCTGGTGGAGCAGAGACTGCTGCTGTATTTAAGCAACATTAAGATAGTTATCATCAAGGCAATGGACCAAAATGATGCTAAATAGGATTAGTATGGAAAGCTGCTTGGTGGTTGACACCAAGACATGATGAGCTAAATGTCTTTTTTCTGAGCTCTGTGAATACTGTAAGCATAAGAACTACAAGCTGGAGGTCAGGGAAGTTGGACAGCATTTCAGTAAATGCTTCAGGCAGAAGCCTCTCATCAGGACTGGGAGGAAAGGAGACAGATCCAGAATAAGAAGATAGGGAGGCAGGAAGGAGTACAAGCTGGCAGGTAAGAGACCAGGGGAGAGGGAAGGTGGGTGAGTGTGGGATGGGGAAATTGAAGTGAGAAGCTGGGAGGTGATAGGTGGAAAAGGTAAAAGTTTGGAGAAGAAGGAATATGACGGGAGAGGACAGTAGACCATGGGAGAAAGGGAAGGAGAAGGAAAACCAGAGGAAGGTGATGGGCAGATGGAGAGAAGGGGTGAGAGGGTAACCCAAATAGGGAATGGAAAAGGGGAGAAGTGGGGGGGTGGGGAGAAGTTAGAGAAATGGATGTTCATGCCACCAGGGTGGAAGTTACCCAGATAGAATGAAGTGTTGCTTCTCCAGCCTGAGTTTGACATAATCATTGGCTTCATTTTCCCCTCCCAGTTTCGCACATCATTCACCCTCCCTCCCACGTAGCCACTTTCCCCCTCACCTGGTTTCACCAGTCACCTGCTCCTCAACCTGAGTTTGGTCTTATCATGGCAGTAGTAGAGGGCGTGGACTGAGATGTCAGAATGCGAAGTCAAATGGAAAGCTTGAGCAGTGAGTTACTGTATGTGGCTAAACTCCTGGCTGTGCACCATCTAATCAGATGTAACTTGGTATCAAATTTAATTTACAAATGCTCTTTTAAAGGTCTTACTTTTTCCACGGTGAAAGAAGCTGCTGTAAAATAAGTGGATAAACTGTGTTGGCACTATCCAGTGCTCCCGGTGTGGCCTCCTCTACATCGGTGAGACCAGACGTATTCTTGTCAAGCACCTTCGTTCTCTCCGCAACAAGCAGGATTTCCCAGTAGCCAAGCATTTTTCATTTCACTCCCCATTCCCATACTGACATATCAGTCCTCTTCGGTTCTCTACTGCCACGATGAGGCCACCCAGGTTGGAGGAGCAACACCTCATATTCAGTCTGGGTAACCTCCAACCTGACAGCATGAACTTCGATTTCTCTAACTTACAATAATTTCACCCCTTACCCCCTCCTCTCTTTTTCTATTCCTCATTCTGTCTTCTCTCTTACCCCTTCTGTTCTCCTCAGCTGCCCATCACCTCCCCCTAGTGCCCCTCCTCCTTTCCTTTCTTGTATGGTCCACTCTCCTGTATCAGATTCCTTGTTCTCCAGCCCTTTACCTGTCCCACCTATCACATCTCAGTTTCCTTCATTCCCCCCCTCCCTTACCCACCCACCCACCTTCTCCCTCACCTGATTTCACCTTTCATCTGCCAGCCTAATACATGTAAATGTATTCCTAAATATATTTACATATGTTAGTAATTTGCTGTGACTTCTTCCCTCCTTCTATCCAGTCCTGATGAAGGGTCTTGACCCGAAACATCAGCTGTTTATTCCCCTCCACAGATGCTGGCTGACCAGCCGAGTTCCTCCAGCATTTTGTGTGTGTTGTTCCAATTTCCAGCATCTGCAGAATCTCCTGTTTATGATTTGGCACTATTTCCTCCTGGTTCCTTAGATCGTATGAAGCAGATTTACGTTTACATAGCAGCTCTGGACACTTAAGAGCATCTCACAGACAATGTATGACTATTGAAGCGTGGCCATTTTGGAAGATCAACAAGCCACCATGAAATGCAATGAGCAACGTTTAAGTAAACAGGATTTAAGCCAGAGTTTTCTGGCTTGGTTTCAAGAATGTTACACTTCTCTTATTTTGAAAAAAATACATACCAGGGCCTGCCTACGTTATAGTTGTGGATGCCAGGTATAGACCACAGAAACCATTGCTCTTATGTATAAACAGGGAAAAATAATATCTTTCTGTAGTTCAGTTTACAAAGAATGAACAGTGCAGAATCGAGCCAATTGACCCTGCTAATGTGTGCTGTTTGTACATGGCAACGCAGTGTGGTGACTTGTTGCAAGCTACACATCACTTCTGCTATAATCGTTCTACTCTTTTAAATTTAAAATCAGTGTCTCTGTTATTGTTTTACCTTGTACTATCCCAAAACACTGTTGCAATGAATTAATCTGGATGAACAGTGTACAAGACAAGTTTTTCATTGTGGCTCTTAACATGCACACAATGTACATGGGAAAATAATGAACTAATTTACCTCAATATGTCCTTGAAATTTTTGTCTACCTGCACTGTGCTTTCTCTGCAGCTGCTACACTTTATTCTGCATTCTGTTATTGCTTTGCCTTATTCTAGCTCAATGTATTGTGTAATGATCTGATCTGCATGAACAATATGCTGGATAAGCCTTTCACTGTATCTTGTGATCATTTTGAGCCCCTTATCTAAGAAAGGATATGCTAGCACTGGAGAGAGTCCAGAGGAGATTCACAAGAATGAATCCAGGTATAAAAGGGTTAACATATGAGGTATGTTTGATGACTCCAGGCCTGTACTTGCTGGAGTTTAGAAGAATGGGTGGGGGGGGGGAGGGGTTCTCGTTGTTACCTAACAAATATTGAAAGTCCTAGATAGACTCAATGTGGAGAAGATGCTTCCTATACTGGAGGAGTCTAGGACCATAGGGCTGTGTGTCTTTAAAACAAGAGAAGAGAGGAATTTATTTAGCCAGAACATGGTGAATCTGTGGAATACATTGCCACTGAAGGCTCTGGAGGCCAAGTCATTGGGTTAAAGTGGAGGTTGATATATTCTTGATAGAAAGTTACTGGGAGAAGGTAGGAGAATGGGGTTGAGAGAGACAATAAATCAACCATGATGGAATGGTGGATCAGACTCGATGGGCTGAAGGGCCTAATTCTGTTCCTTTGTCTTATGATCTTAACACAGATTTTTTTGTACCTGACAATCTATGTCGTTGCAATTTTGCACCATACTGGCTACCTGCAATGTACTTTCCCTGTAGCTGTTACACTTTATTCTGCATTCTGTTACTGCTTTACCTTGTTACTTCAACGCACAGTGTAATGATCTGATCTGCGTGAACAGTACGCAAGACATTTTTTCAATGTACCTCGCTACATGTGACAATAAAAAGCCATTACAAGTTTACCTGCACCTCCCCCCATTCTATATTCTCCATCTTCACCTTTAACTTCTTTTTTCCATCCCTTCTCTTTCACAAACCCATCTAAGTTATCTTTGAAAGCATCTATATTAGTCACCTCATTGGTTACAATAGGAGTGAATTCCATGTTCCCACCACTAACAATTAAAAAAAGACCTGTCAAGATTAATTGATCTTACATTTATGGCTACAAGCACAAAATGCTGGTCATGAGGCATCTATAGAGAGAGATAAATAGTCAACATTTTGAGCCGAGAACCTTAACACTGAGTCCTGAAACATTGACTGTACATTTCCCTCTGTAGATGCTGCCTAACCTGCTGAGTTCCTCTAAGATTTTCTGTGCGTTGCTCGGGATTTCCAGCACCAGCAGAAACACTCATATCTTAATGTACTGTAATTCCCCTTCCCCACACATTGACTATATCCCTCCCTTCACGGTATATTCATGTGCCAGTGTAAGAGGTTCTTAAACACTCCTACGGTGTCTGCCTCTTGCATCATGACTGGCAGTGCATTCCAGGCCCCCACCACTCTGTGTGTAAAAAAACTTGTCCTGCACATCTCCTTCTCTCCCTCTCACCTTAAATATATACCCTCCAGTATGAGACATTTCAAGTCCAGGAAAATGTTTCTGCCTGTCTACTGTATCTCTGCTTCGCATATAGTAATTTCTATAAACTTCAATCAAATCCCCCCTCAGCCTCAACCCCAGCTTGTCCAACTTGTTCCTCACAGCACATGTCCTCCAAACTAGGCAGAATTCTGGTAAGCCTTCTCCAAAGCCTCCACATCTTGGGTTTACTTTTTTTCTAACTTTTCTCAATTGTAAAGTCCTAACTGACTCGTTCATTCATGATAGTTGTAATCTCTCAGTTCCAGTAATATCCTGATATTTTTCACGAGATATCTCACAGTTTTCATACTGGTGAGACTGTAGGTCGAGAATAGTTTTCCAAACATTGGTGAGATCATTCTTGCAGTTCAATTGCACACGACATTGGTGAGACCACACTTGAGTATCATGAACACAAAAGATGCTGGAAATCTAGAACATCCCTCACAACATGCTAGAGGAACTCAGCAAGTCGGGCAGTATCTAAGGAAGGGAATAAGCCCAGCAGCTGACCCATCACCTGGTCTCACCTGTCACCTGCCAGCTTGTACTAGTTCCCCTCTCCCCACTTTCTTATGCCAGCTTCTTCCTATATCTTTTCCAGTCCTGAAGAACGTCCTTGGCCCTAAAAATGAACTGTTTATTCCCCTTCTTAGATGGTGCCTGACTTGCTGAGTTACTCCAGCATTTTGTGTGTGTTACTTGAGTATTGTGTTGATCTGTTGTACGAAAGACAGCATTAAACTGGAAAGAGTACAGGGAAGATCTACAAGGATGTTGCGTGGACTTAAAGGCCTGAGCCATAGGAAGAAGTTGGACAGGCTAAAGCTTTACTCCTTGGAATGAAGGAGACTGAAGAGTGACTTTATAAAAGATATGCAAACCATGAGGGGCATAGATCAGGTGAATGTACTCATTCTTCCTAGAATTGGGAAATCAAGAACTAGAGGGCACACCTTTAAGTTGAGAGGGGGGAAAAGTTAATGTGAACTTGAGAGAAACTGTTTTACACAGAAGGTTCTTGTAAGGGTGTCAAAGGTTACGGGGAGAAGGCACAAGAATGGGGAATGATGGAATAGCAGAGCAGACTTGATGGGCTGTATAGCCTAATTCTGTTCTTATGTCTTATGGTCCCGTAGTCTTTTGTGGAATGAGCTACCAGAGGCAAGTACAATGATAACATTTATAAGATATTTAGCTAAGTCATTGATTGGAGGACATTAGAATGGCACAGGCCAAATGCAGGCAAACAGGATTAACTCGGTAGGTATGCATAAGTTGAGTCGAAGGGCCTGTTTCTGTGCTCTGTGACCCTGTGATTCTAATATTGGAGGCTATTCTCCCGACTGAGTCTATGTTAGCTCCCAGAGCAATATAATCAATCCCAATACCCCGTTTATTCTCCCTTTGATTTACTTGCTCTCGGATGTACTTGAACTTATCCCCAATTCTTCTACCAACCACCTAAATGAGAAATAACAAACAGAGGCCAATTCATCTTCCAATCAACAAGTCTTTGGGGCTTTGGAGGAAATCAGAGCACCAGAGAGAAGCATGCAAACTCCACACAGACCGCACTGGAGCACTGAGGTAGAAGTGACTCTGCAGGTGCTGGAGATGTTGAACCACACACACGAAATGCTGGAGGAACTCAGCAGGTGAGGCAGCATCTATGGAGGAGAATAAACAGTTGGGGAGCAAGATGACGACTGTCCATTTCAGGGCAGTAAGTGGAGAAATGGTATTGACAGGAATGCACCAAGACCTGCCATAGACTCGATGGGCTGAATAGCCTCTTAGATTATGAGATATTATTGATTTATGTTTGTGAGGTATCGCTGATTGACCTCGTCATGGCTCTTGCACTTTATCTGTCTACCTGCAATGCGCTGTCCGTGTAACTGTAACATTATAGTCTGTATATTAAAACCATTAGACCATTAGAATTATAGGAGTACAATTAGGCCAGTGAGTCCATCAAGTCTCTCTGTCATTCCATCATGGTTAATTTAATATCCCTTTCAACCCCATTCTCCTGCCTTCTCCCTGTAACACTGACACCCTTGCTATCATGAACCTATCAACTTCCGCTTTAAATAGACAATGACTTGACCTTCACAGATGTCTCTGGCAACAAATTCCACAGATTCACACCCTTCTGGTTGAAGAAATTCCTCCTCATCTCTGGTCTAAAGGGATGTTCTTCTATTCTGAGACTGTTCCCATTGGTCCTAGACTCTTCCACTATCAAAACATCCTCTCCTCGTCCACTCTATCTATATTCTAGATCATGGGTCGGCAACCTTTTTGCCTCTGTGGGCCGGATCGCATACTAATGAACAGACAGAGGGCCAGATAAATGACATAAAGAACTTGAAATATGGGAATTATCCATTTAAATACATCTAGTTATGTTTTGCCTCAAGTTAATGAATAACACATGCTAGAAAATCATTTGTGCTTAATCAAGGATGTCAATTAGTAATCAAAAAACTTAGTTTAGTTCCAATTTATTTCAATCAAGGCATCTTTTGAATCTATTAAAAGGACACAAAGAATCTTTAAACATAAAATATATGAATATGATGCATTGAATGGTGGTAAATTAAGTATAATAAAAAAGAAAATTTTAATGCAAACAGTTGATAAATCAATGTGAAACTTGATGCTGTTTGTTGCTTCAAAGCTTCTCAATATTGGGTGTCAGACTTGTTGATGCCAAGAGCAAGACATTATCCAGATGGGCATCAGTCAATCTTGTTCTCAAATGGTTCTCGGTGTGCTTCATCTTTGAAAATAATTGCTCACACAGATAAGTGCTGCCAAACAATACTGCCATCACATGTAAATATCTGGATATTTAGCGTGGATTTCTTGTTAAAACACACTGACGCTGTTTCTGTTTACAAATTTGAATGATCCCATCTGAAAACCTGTGCGTGCATGAAGAGTATCTAATTCATATTAATAAGGTAGGTTGCCTTCCCGTCATTTGTATATACCAGTGTTTGGTTTGGAACAAAATGGAACCTGGGGCCTATGTAACAAGGCAGGGGTAAAAGGACCCTGATGGCAGTTATTTATAGGCCTCCAAACAGCTGCAGTGATGTGGACTACAAATTACAATAGGAAATAGAAAAGGCTTGTCAGAAGAGCAGTGTTATGATAATTGTGGGGGATTTTAACATGCGAGTGGATTGGGAAAATCAGGTCGGCACTGGATCTCAAGAGAGAGAACTTGTAGAATGTCTACGAGATGGCTTTTGAGAACAGCTTGTTGTTGAGCCCACTAGGGGATCGGCTGTACTGGATTGGGTATTGTGTAATGAACTGAAGGTGATTAGAGAGATTGAGGTGAAGGAACCCTTAGGAGGCAGTGATCATAACATGATTGAGTTCACTGTGAAATGTGAAAAAGAGAAGCCGAAATCCGATGTGTCGGTATTTCAGTGGAGTAAAGGAAATTACAGTGGCATGAGAGAGGAACTGGCCAAAGTTGACTGGAAAGGGACACTGGCGGGAAAGACGGCAGAGCAGCAATGGCTGGAGTTTATGCGAGAAGTGAGGAAGGTGCAAGACAAGTATACTCCAAAAAAGAAGAAATTTTCGAATGGAAAAAGGATGCAACCGTGGTTGACAAGAGAAGTCAAAGCCATAGCTAAAGCAAAGGAGAAGGCATACAAGGAAGCAAAAATTAGTGGGAAGACAGAGGATTGGGAAGTTTTTAAAAGCTTACAAAAGGAAACTAAGAAGGTGATTAAGAGGGAAAAGATTAACTATGAAAGGAAGCTAGCAAATAATATCAAAGAGGATACTAAAAGCTTTTTCAAGTATATAAGGAGTAAAAGACAGTTGAGAGTAGATATAGGACCGATAGAAAATGATACTGGTGAAATTGTAATGGGAGATAAGGAGATGGCGGAGGAACTGAACGAGTATTTTGCATCAGTCTTCACTGAGGAAGACATCAGCAGTATACCGGACACTCGAGGGTGGCAGGGAAGAGAAGTGTGCGCAGTCACAATTACGAAAGAGAAAGTACTCAGGAAGCTGAATAGTCTAAAGGTAGATAAATCTCCCAGACCAGATGGAATGCACCCGCGTGTTCTGAAGGAAGTAGCTGTGGAGATTGTGGAGGCATTAGCGATGATCTTTCAAAAGTCAATAGATTCTGGCATGGTTCCGGAGGACTGGAAGATTGCAAATGTCACTCCGCTATTTAAGAAGGGGCAAAGAAGCAAAAAGGAAATTATAGACCTGTTAGCTTGACATCGGTGGTTGGGAAGTTGTTGGAGTCGATTGTCAAAGATGAGGTTACAGAGTACCTGGAAGCATATGACAAGATAGGCAGAACTCAGCATGGATTCCTTAAAGGAAAATGCTGCCTGACAAACCTATTACAATTTTTTGAGGAAATTACCAGTAGGCTAGACAAGGGAGATGCAGTGGATGTTGTATATTTGGATTTTCAGAAGGCCTTTGACAAGGTGCCACACATGAGGCTACTTAACAAGATAAGAGCCCATGGAATTAAGGGAAAGTTACATACGTGTATAGAGTGTTGGCCGATTGGCAGGAAACAGAGAGTGGAAATAAAAGGATCCTATTCTGGTTGGCTGCCAGATACCAGTGGTGTTCCACAGGGATCAGTGTTGGAGCCGCTGCTTTTTGCATTGTACATCAACGATTTGGATTATGGAATAGATGACTTTGTGGCTAAGTTTGCTGGCGATACGAAGATAGGTGGAGGGGCCGGTAGTGCTGAGGAGACAGAGAGTCTGCAGAGAGACTTGGATAGATTGGAAGAATGGGCAAAGAAGTGGCAAATGAAGTACAATGTTGGAAAGTGTATGGTTATGCACTCTGGCAGAAGAAATAAACGGGCAGACTATTATTTAAATGGGGAAAGAATTCAAAGTTCTGAGATGCAACGGGACTTGGGAGTCCTCGTACAGGATACCCTAAAGGTTAACCTCCAGCTTCAGTCGGTGGTGAATAAGGCGAATGCAATGTTGGCATTCATTTCTAGAGGAATAGAGTATAGGAGCAGGGATGTGATGTTGAGGTTCTACAAGGCGCTGGTGAGACCTCACTTGGAGTACTGTGGGCAGTTTTGATCTCCTTATTTAAGAAAGGATATGCTGATGTTGGAGAGGGTACAGAGAAGATTCACTAGAATGATTCCGGGAATGAGAAGGCTAACATATGAGGAACGTTTGTCTGCTCTTCGAGTGTATTCCTTGGAGTTTAGAAGAATGAGGGGAGACCTCATAGAAACATTTTGAATGTTGAAAGGCATGGACAGAGTGGATGTGGCAAAGTTGTTTCCCATGATGGGGTAGTCTAGTACGAGAGGGCATGACTTAAGGATTGAAGGGCGCCCATTCAGAACAGAAATGGGAAGAAATTTTTTTAGTCCGAGGGTGGTGAATCTATGGAATTTGTTGCCACGGGCAGCAGTGGAGGCCAAGTCATTGGGTGTACTTAAGGCAGAGATTGGTAGGTATCTGAGTAGCCAGGGCATCAAAGGTTATGGTGAGAAGGCGGGGGAGTGGGACTAAATGGGAGAATGGATCAGCTCATGATAAAATGGCAGAGCAGACTCGATGGGCCGAATGGCTGACTTCTGCTCCTTTGTCTTATGGTCTTATGGTCTAAGACGCCATGCATGTCCATCAGTGTAGTCGCGTGAAACACTCAGAATAAGGAAAAATCCCTCACGGGTCGGATAAGCATAGTATCTCAATATTTGCTCACGGGCTGGTCAAAATACCCTCGTGGGCCGGATCTGGCCCACTGGCCGTAGGTTGCCTACCCCTGTTTTAGATGAAGGGTCTTGACGTAAAATATTGACTGTCCATTTCCCTCCATAGATGCTACCGGTCCCACTGAGTTCCAGCAGCACCTTCACATGTTGGGCTATATTCTGCATTCTGTTTTCTTCTTCTCTTGATATACTTATCCTGCCTTTTCCAAAATCTCCCTTCTGGAAAACACTACGAGGCTATTAAGACAGAAACTTCATGCCATCTTAAAAGTTTCTTTGCTCAGACAATTAATCTGAACAACTATTCTAGTTACATTCAGTGGCACCACCCCCCACATATTACTCCCATCACCGCACTGCAATGTATATACATTGAACCACTTCTGTTTGCATTGTAAATGCACGCTTATTTATGTACTTACACACATTTTATTCCATATCCATACTTTAACCTCTAGCTTTATTTTTATATAACTTTTTATTCTCATAATTGTTGAATCTTGTCTTTTGTTGCATGTTGTACCCTGACCAACACACCCTAGCAAATTCCAAATAAACGTAAATGTATACGGTGATCCTAGAAATGACTGGCTGCTGGTGGTCAGTAGGGAGAATGAGTCAAGAAGCCTGTTCCTGTGCTGCTCTACGATGCTATAAAATAGTTCTAATCTGGTAGCTGGCTGTCGACGGAGGCTTTCGCTCTGTTGCTCTGCCCCGTTGATCTCTCCACCAATATCACTAAAAGTATCAAGGAGCAACTTTATTCGCCATATACATGTGCATGCACGAGTAATTTGCTGTCGTGTGTTGGTCAGGGTGCAACATGCAACTAAAAACAGCAACGCACAATCATTGTAAAAAACAATGAATTATATAAAATAAAGTTAGTACAATTATGGGATAAAATAAACATAACAATATTATTATTATCTGTACGTGTGATAGTATTAAACCAATAATGAGTCTGGTGCATAATATAAATAGACCTAGGTAATGCAATTAAATAGTGAACCTGAGTCACTGAAGCTGTGAGCAGCCAGACTACCTGCCGTATCCCTGTGTGCGGCACTGCTGTCCACACTCAGTGACTGCTTTATCGGTACACCTGCTCGTTAATGCAAATATCTAATCAGCCAATCATGTGGCAGCAACTAAATGGTCGAGAGTTTCATTTGTTGTTCAGACCAAACATTAGAGTGGGGAAGAAATGTGATCTAAGTGACTTTGATTGTGGAATGATTGTTGGTTCCAGGTAGGGTGGTTTGAGTATCTCAGAAACTGCCGATCTCCTGAGATTTTCACACACAACAGTCTCTAGAGCAGGAGTTCCCAACCTAGGATCCACGGACTCCTCGGTTAATGCTAGGAGTCCATGGCATAAAAATAGTTGGGAATACCTGCTCTAGAGTTTACAAAGAATGGAACAAGATTAAAGAATCATCCAGTGACCAGCAGTTCTGTGGGTAAAACATCATTTTAATAAGGGAGGTCAGAGGCAAATGGCCTGAATGATTCAAGCTAACAGGAAGGTGACAGTTACTCAAATAATCACACATTCTAACAACACTGTGTGGGAGAGCATCTTTGAATGTACTGCATGTCGAACCTTGAAGAGGATGGGTTACAGCAGCAGAATATGATGAATATACACCCAGTGGCCACATTACTAGTGCAGGCGGTTCCTGATAGAATGGCCACTGAGCATAACAGTGGAACTGGACCCCTACTATAGTCAGTCTAGATTCAAAGCCAAGATTTAAGATTGTTTATTGCTATTCTTCAGGAAACAAATGTAAAGGGGAACAAAATAATTGTTACTCCGGATCGGATGCTGCATGTAAAAAACAAAATAAGCAAAAAGAACACAATAAATATAAAATCAATTCTGTAAAACACAATGTACAAGTAACTATTACATACCTAGACTAACTGTATGTGTATAAAGAGACGCCAGGTGATGTATGTAGTGGTGCTGGGGGACGGTGGGGCGGGTTAATGGGTGGCAATGTTGATCACAGCTTGTGGGAGAGGTCTCAGCCCAAACCGCCAACCATTAATTCCTTTCCATAGATGCTGCCTGACCTGCTGAATTCCCCCAACATTTTGTGTGTGTTGGCTTGGAAGAAGTAATTGAGTCTAGTGGTTCTGTCGTGGGTGCTATGTAGCCTCTTCCCTATGGGAGTGGACAAACAATCCATAAGCAAGGATGGTTTGGATCCTTCATGATATTGCTGAATTTATTTTTCAACTCCAATCTGAATGCAAGAACTTATACACTTTTCCCCACTAACAACCTGAACTGACTTGACCCAGTGGCATTGACCAATTTACCAGACTGCATATAAACTCCTACTGATCGAGAGCTAAGGAGACACGCAGTAAATAGCAAGCAAATCATACTGATCTGAATACCACACCCCAAATATTTTGTCAGAATATACATTGAACAGCTGGCATGTACAGTCAAATCCAAGCAGCCTCAGGTTAAGCAGCTGTGCAAGTCTGCAGAATGTAGTTAATAATTGTCTACGTGCACTGGCATTTTTTAGAATTTTTTAAATTTAAGAATAGTATGTTATCTATGTACACCATAGTGAATAAGCACAAACACTCCAACGCTACCTCACTTTTTGCTCTCTTTTTGCACTACTTGGACTGCGGAATGATCGTTGGTGTCAGATGGGGTGGTTTGAGCATCTGAGCAACTGCTTATCTCCTGAGATTTTCATGCAAAACAGTCTGTATCTTTTACAGAGAATGATGCAAAAAGCAAAAAAGATTGAGTGAGCGACAGTTCTATGGGTGAAAACGCCTTGTTAAGAGAGAGCAGAGAGGAGAATGGCCAGGCTTTCAAACTGACGGAAAGGTGTCAGTAACTCAAATAACCATACGTTACAACAGTGGAGTGAAGAAAAGCATCGCTGGGTACGTAACACATCAAAGCTTGAAATGGATGGGACAGCAGCAAAGACCATAAAGCTTGACTCAGTGGCCACCTTACTGAGTAGCTCCTGCACCTAATGAAGTGGTCTGATAATAAGCCTGATTCTGATCCTGATCATGTAGCCATGCCGTGGAAGACTGACATACATACTACATCTCCATTCGAATATAGGTAAATCTTTTAATTGTTTTACTTAAAAGCTTCATACAGTCTTTTAAAGAAATTTCATTCTGTTTTACTAAATGTTTTATATTATTTATTTTATTTTACACAGTTCTCACATATCTGATTCTAATTGCAATGTAATTACAAACGGTACTGTGAAACTGCACTGCAGCAGACAGGAAGGCTGTACAACGGGTAGTCAAAACTGGCCAACGCATCACTGGCCCCAGCCTTTCCACTGTCAAGGACATGTATCCAGAAAGGTGTGAGAAAAGGGCCAGTAACATCATGAAGGATCCCACCCACCCTGCTCATGGGCAGTCTGTCCCACTCCCATCAGGGAGGAGGCTACGTAACATCCATGCCAAGACCACCAGACTCAAAAACAGCTACTTTCCCTGAGCTGTAAGGCTGATCAGCACTTTCACCAACTAACCCACATTTGCACATCCCCCATCGCCACTACTTTATTCTTTCCTGTCAGTCACCTTATGTAGAGGCACTCCTGTGCCTAGCATCACTTGATGGGCATTCAATCAATCTACGTATATAAGCTATCTTATGTATTTATATTTATTGTGTTTCTTTATTATTATTGTTGCATTCTTTACCTTGTCGTGACGGAGTAACAATTATTTTGTTCTCCTTTATACTGGTGTACAGGAAATGACATTAAACAATCTTGAATATTGAATTCTCTATGTTGCTGCACTATAAGCTAGGTGTACTTTAGATAACCATAAATCTGTCATTCAGTCCTGACGAAAGGTCTCGGCGCAAAACGTCAACAGTCCATTCCTTCCGTAGATGCTGCCTGACCTGCTGAGTTCCTCCAGCATTTTGTGGGTGTTGCCTTGAATTTCCAGCATCTGCAGAATCTCTCGTATCTCTACCAGATCATTGCCTTGGGTGGCAGAGTTGGGATGATTAGGAGTGAAGGAATCAGAGGAGTAATCATATATAAAATCATGAGGGACATAGATAAGATAGATGGTCACAGTCTTTAATCCAGTCAGAATCAGAATCAGGTTTATTGTCTCGGACATATAGGGCATTGAAGAATGCTGTAGAACAGAGGGATCTAGGAATAATGATGCATAATTCCCTGAAGGTGGAATCTCATGTGGATAGGGTGGTGAAGAAAGCTTTTGGTACGCTGGCCTTTATAAATCAGAGCATTGGGTATAGGAGTTGGGATGTAATGTTGAAATTGTACAAGGCATTGGTAAGGCCAAATTTGGAGTATTGTGTACAGTTCTGATCAACAAATTACAGGAAAGATGTCAGCAAAATTAAGAGAGTACAGAGAAAATTTACTATAATGTTACCTGGGTTTCATCTCCTAAGTTACAGGGAAAGGTTGAACAAGTTGGGTCTTTATTCTTTGGAGCGTAGAAGGTTGAGGGGGGACTTGATAGAGGTATTTAAAATTATGAAGGGGATAGATAGAGTTGACGTGGATAGGCTTTTTCCATTGAGAGTGGGGGAGATTCAAACAAGAGGACATGAGTTGAGAGTTAAAGGGCAAAAGTTTAGGGGTAACATGAGGGGGAACTTCTTTACTCAGAGTGGTAGCTGTGTGGAACGAGCTTCCAGCAGAAGTGGTTGAGGCAGGTTCAATGTTGTCGTTTAATGTTAAATTGGATAGCTATACGGACAGGAAAGGAATGGAGGGTTATGGGCTGAGTGCAGGTCAGTGGGACTAGGTGAGAGTAAGAGTTCAGCATGGGCTAGAGGGGCCGAGATGGCCTGTTTCCATGCTGTAATTGGTATATGGTTATACGTCATGAAACTTGTTGCTTTGCAGCAGCTCTACAGTGCACTGCAATTACTATATCAATACTCCAACAAGAAATAAATAAATAGTGCAAGAAGAGAGCAAAATAATGAGGTGGCTTTATGGATCATTCATAAATCTGACAGCATAGAGAAATGAACTGTTCTTAAAACACTCAGAGTGTGTATTCCAGATTCCGCACCTCCTCCTTGATTGTAGCAATGAGAGGAAGACGTGTTCTGGGCGATGGGGGTCCTTAATGATGAATGCTGCCTTTTTGAGACATCACCTTTGGAAAATGTACTTGATGGTGGGAATGATAGTGCCTGTCATGGAGCCGGACACATTTAAGTTGAAACGGGAAAGATTTAATAGGGATAAGAGGGGAAGCATTTTCACAAGAAGAATGGCGGGTGTATGAAATGAACTGCCAGAGAAATTAGAATAGGCAGTTACAAGCAAAAGTCACTTAGATGGCTAGGAGAGGTTTAGATGAATGTGAGTCGAACATTGGGAAATGGAAGTAGCTCAAGCGGACAGCTTGGTCAGCATGGTCAGTTCGGACGAAGGACCCGTCCCCATGATGCATCACTCTCTGACTACAGTCACAGCCAAACCAACCTGAAATTGAAATTGCTTTTTTATTGCCAAACGTACTGAGATACAGTGAACAGCTTGTTTTGCCTACTGTTCATACAGATCGGACCATTGCACAGTGCATTGAGGCAGAACAAGGTAAAACAGTAACAATGCAGAATGAAGGGTAACAGCTACAGAATGCAGCACGGGTAAACAATAAGGTGCAAGACCATAACAAAGAAAATTGTGAGGTACACATAAATCTGTCAGTACAGAGCAACCTAGGCCATTTCATTGTGTTGAAGAAGTGGCCATATAGCAGCTAATGTCATTTAATTAAGATAAATGTGTATATATTGGTAAGAGCAACATGGACTGCACTTACCACTTCAACACCGGAGTGGTGGAGGGCACAGAGGATCTTTGTGGTCTGTGCATGGATCACTGAAGAGAAATAGTTGGAGCTGACACAATGTTAGATTGTACGCATTGGCAATACAATGAGCCAC
The DNA here is from genome assembly GCF_963921235.1 of Mobula hypostoma. Classification (NCBI taxonomy): domain Eukaryota; kingdom Metazoa; phylum Chordata; class Chondrichthyes; order Myliobatiformes; family Myliobatidae; genus Mobula; species Mobula hypostoma. The sequence goes on from NC_086102.1 coordinate 104,029,944, forward strand.
ACTTTTAAGTCTAATCTCGTATAGGATAGGCCTGGTCCAGCTGGTTCAGGAACCATCAGGCTCTTAACCAGAGTGGATAACTTCACTCACCGCAACTCTAAACCTGTGCACTCACTTTCAAGGACTCTATGACTCACGTTCTCAGTATGGTTTACTTTACTGAATTATTACTATTTGTATTTGAACAGTTTCTCTTCTTTTCCACATTGATTGTCAGTCTTTGCGTATAGTTTTTCACTGATTCTGTTGAAATTCTTTGTTCTATTGTGAATGCCCAGAAGAAAATGAATCTCAGCATAGTATATGGTAACATACAGTATATGTATTTTGATAATTTACTTTGAACCTTTATATCCTTCATTAAAGAGCCCATTTACACAGGCGCTACAAGTTAGGCAGAGATAGTTCTAAAATAAAATTTGCATTGAGGGTGCTATTACCTAAAATGCATGCAGATAATGGCATTAACCACAGTCTACACTGTAATCTGTACTTGCAATCTCCAGGATAAATGAAAGAACATTCTTCAGTAATAGATGGCATCGACAGCCACAGTACAGTGACTGGTTTTGCTCTCTCTTCATTGTGTGTGATAGAATCTCCTGGATATGGTCCAGAGGGCAGCTACAAGAATACTCTTTAGTTTGAAGAAATCTCAGTTTCTCCAAAAAACTCCCAGTTGTAGTTTATTCAATTAGACCACCATAGCAATGAGGAACACACAAAAATACTGGAAGAACTCAGCAGGTCAGGCAGCACCTATGGAGGGGAATAAATAGTTGATGTTTTAGGCCAAGACACTTCATCAGAGCTGGAAAGGAAAGAGTAAGAATAAGTATTCCGGCTTCTTCCCCCTTGCTATTCAGTCCCAGTGAAGGGTCTCAGCCAAAACATTGACTGTTCATGCCCTTCCATAGAGGCTGCCGGACATGCTGAGTTCCTCCAGCGATTGTATGATGCTCTGGATTTTTAGCATCTGCAGAATCTCCTGTGTTTACCATAGCAATGAGGTGGTTTGGAGTTACAGTGTTAAACAGCATGGACACTTACTCTTCAGCCCATATCACCCATGCCAGCCAATTGAGTTATGCTCAATTGCCAGTACTTGGTCTATATCTCTCTAAAGCTGATGCACCGTCTTATCCCAAAATATTGACCTTTCTTTCCCCACCCCACAGATGCTGCACAAACAGTGTGTGGCTCCAGGTTCCAGCATCTGCAAAGTCTTGTGTCTCCCTCTCATCATTTTCTATCCATGTACCTGTGCAAATCTTAAATGTTGTAATTGTACTGGTTTGAGCACTTCAGCTGGCAACTCGTTCCACACACCCACCGCTCTGCGTGGTCACCTTCAAGTCTTTCCCCTTTCACCTGAATCTTATGCCCTCTAGTTTTGGGGAAAAAAAAGACAGTGACCGTCCACCTTAAGTATGCCCCTCTTGGTTTAATAAACATCAGCCTCCCCCATTTTTAGGAAAACAATCCCAGGCAATCGAATCTCTCTTTATAACTCAAGTTCTTCAGTCATGGCAACATAGAATATAGAGGTGTTCAGCACAGGACAAGCCCTTTGGCCCACAATGTTGTGCTGACTTATAAGACTACTCGAAGACCAATTGATACTTTCTCTCGCACATTGCCCTCCATATTTCTTTAATCCGCGTGCCTATTTCTTAAATGACCCAATGTATCCATCTCTACCACCACCCTAGCAGTTTGTTCCACACATTTACCACTCTCGTGGAGCCTGAGGGCTGCCCAGAGCACATCTCTGGGTGTGTTGGTTGTTAGCACAAATGGTATGTTACACTGTACATTTCGATGCACATGTGATAAACATAACTGAATCTGAATCTCTATGTAAAAAAACACCTATCTCTGACATCCCCCCTCCATACTTCCTTCCAATCACCTTAAAATTAGGCCTTCTCATATTAGCCATTTCCACCCTGGAAGAAAGTCTGGCTGTACACTTGATCTATGCCTCTTAACAACTTGTACACTTCTCATTCTTTTTCACTCCAAAGGGAAAAGCCCAAGCTTGCTCAACTTATCCTCATAAGACATGCTCTCTAATCCAGGTGTTATCCAGATAAGTCTTCTCTGCACCCCCTTTAAAGCTTCCTCATCCTTGAGGCAACCAGAACAGAATCCATGGCGACTTTGTGATTTTTTTTCTGCACCCTCTCCAGCTCGTTAATGTCTATGAAATAATAAAATATATACATGGTACTCACGCATAACAAGCAGGGGAAAGAATTGTGGATTAAATTCCAATGAGAGCGAATTTGATGACGGTGAGGACAATATGAGTGAGGTTGATGTTCTGGAGCATGTTGGTATTGAGGGAGAGGAGGTGTTGGAGTTGTTAAAATATATTAGGACGGATAAGTCTCCAGGGCCTGACCGAATATTCCCCAGGTTGCTCCATGGGGTGAGGGAAGCGATTGCTGAGCCTCTGGCTAGGATCTTTATGTCCTCGTTGTCTACGGGAATGGTACCAGAGGACTGGAGGGAGGCGAATGTTGTCCCCTTGTTCAGAAAAGGTAGTAAGGATAGTCCGGGTAATTATAGACCAGTGAGTCTTACGTCTGTGGTGGGAAAGCTGTTGGAAAAGATTCTTAGAGATAGGATCTATGGGCATTTAGAGAATCATGGTCTGATCAGGGACAGTCAGCATGGCTTTGTGAAGGGCAGATCGTGTCTAACAAGCCTGATAGAGTTCTTTGAGGAGGTGACCAGGCATATAGATGAGGGTAGTGCAGTGGATGTGATCTACATGGATTTTAGTAAGGCATTTGACAAGGTTCCACATGGTAGGCTTATTCAGAAAGTCAGAAGGCATAGGATCCAGGAAAGTTTGGGCAGGTGGATTCGGAATTGGCTTGCCTGCAGAAAGCAGAGGGTCATGGTGGATGGGAGTACCTTCGGATTGGAGGGTTGTGACTAGTGGTGTCCCACAAGGATCTGTTCTGGGACCTCTACTTTTCGTGATTTTTATTAACGACCTGGATGTGGGGGTAGACGGGTGGGTTGGCGACTTTGCAGACTACTCAAAGGTTGGTGGTGTTGTGGATAGTGCAAAGGATTGTCGAAGGTTGCAGAGAGACATTGATAGGATGCAGAAGGGGGCTGAGAAGTGGCAGATGGAGTTCAACCCGGAGAAGTGTGAGGTGGTACACTTTGGAAGGACAAACTCCAAGGCAGAATACTAAGTAAATGGCAGGATACTTGGTAGTGTGGAGGAGCAGAGGGATCTCGGGGTACATGTCCACAGATCCCTGAAAGTTGCCTCACAGGTGGATAGGGTAGTTAAGAAAGCTCATGGGGAGTTAGCTTTCATAAGTCGTGGGATAGAGTTTAAGAGTCGCAGGGTAATGATGCAGCTCTATAAAACTCTGGTTACGCCACACTTGGAGTACTGTGTCCATTTCTGGTTGCCTCACTTTAGGAAGCATGTGGAAGCATTGGAAAGGGTACAGAAGAGATTTACCAGGATGCTGCCTGGCTTAGAGAGTATGCATTATGATCAGACATGAAGGGAGCTAGAGCTTTACTCTCTGGAGAGAAGGAGGATGAGAGGAGACATGATAGAGGTATACAAGATAATAAGAGGAATAGATAGAGTGGACAGCCAGCGCCTCTTCCCCAGGGCACCGCTGTTCAATACAAGAGGGCATGGCTTTAGGGTAAGGGGTGGGAGGTTCAAGGGGGATATTAGAGGAAGGTTTTTGACTCAGAGAGTGGTTGGTGCGTGGAATGCACTGCCTGAGTCAGTGGTGGAGGCAGATACACTAGTGAAATTTAAGAGACTACTAGACAGGTATATGGAGGAATTTAAGGTGGGCGGTTATATGGGAGGCAGGGTTTAAGGGTCGGCACAACATTGTGGGCTGAAGGGCCTGTACTGTGCTGTACTATTCTATGTTCTGTGTAAATTGGGTAAGAGAGGGAACGAACAGATGTTGTTTAGTCCTCGTCTGTCCCTCAGTAGTGAGCTGCTGCAATGTACTGTCTGTGATTGTGGTGGATTTGGTCTCTCTGTAGGCTATAGAAGGTGCTCCAGAGTGAGGGAAAGAGTGTGCTATAGAGAGAGGCAAGTGTCTTTCTATATATCACGTAGTCTGCACACTCTCCAGCCGCAGATTGCCTGAGGAGTTTGAGGAATTTTCCACAGTATTTTCCCCCTTATTATCCCCTAGGCCTTTTTCTGTGTTTTGCCAGGTGGTCTCTATCTGCCCATCATTTTTACGTTTGCATGTTAAGCTTGTATTTATTTTAATTAACATCATGGTTTTCTGGGGGTAAATCCAGAAACGAAAGTGAGTCAGAAAGTGACAAATAGATTAGACCAACAATGTCAGTTCTTCGCTAAGAAGTTTGAATTGCTATACTCTGAGGTAACTTGCAGTACCGGGTGCATTTTCTGTAGCTAACTACAGAGTTACATGTACTGAAAACAATTTTCATTTATTTAGCAACTTTATAGTAAAACATCCAAAGATCCTTCATACAAACATTTCTAAACAGAAAATGACACAAGGACAAACCAAAGTAAGACTGGTATAGTAAATGGTAAGGCTCTGAGGTGTGCCATAGAACCGAGTGATCTGGGAAAAGAGATCCATAATTCCTTGAAAGTGGCAACCACAGGTAGATAGGGTCATGAAGAGAGTTTTTGGCACATTGGCCTTCATAAATTAGGGCATTAAGTGCAGGAGTTGGGATGTTATGTTAATGTTGTACAAGATGTTGGTGAGGATGAATTTGGAGTTCTGGTGCCCTAGCTGCAGGTGAGATATTAGTCAGTTTGAATGAGTAGAGAGAAAATTTACAAGGATGTTACGAAGACTTTAGAACCTGAGTTATAGAGAAAGGTTGAATTGGTTAACACATTATCCCCTTGACATAAGAGAGACTGCAGATGCTGAAAATCTTGAGCAGCACACACAAAGTTCTGGAGGAACTCAGCAGGACAAGCAGCACCTATGGAAGGAAATCGACGGTCAATGTTTCTGGCCAAGATTCTTCGGTAAGACCCTTTCCACGTGCATAAGAGAATGAGGGGAGGTTTAATGGAGGTAGACAAAATTCTGAAGAGTGGAGGTATACAGAGTGAATGCATTCAGGGGGAGGGGGGTGAAAGTAAGAGATGTGAGGGAAGACTACGGAGGATCAGAAGAAGATAGAAAGGAACAAGGGAGTGGGTTATTTGAAATTAGAAAATTCAGTCTTTACACCATTTGTTTATGGAATACCCAAGCAGAATATCAGGTGCTATTCTTTTAGTTTGTGTTTGGCCTCAGCTCATCGCTTACTAGGTTTCAAGGAGGAAGGCGAAATTGGGAAACAGTGAGATGCTGAACTCAGATCTCACCGGTGGGAGGCACAGTCACATTGATGGAGGCCATCAAGTAGATGATAAATCAGCCAGAATTAGAGCCATAGAATAGTAGAGCACTACAGCACAAAAGCACAAAAGCACAAAAGCAGGCTCCTTGGCTCAGCCAGTTCATGTCGAAGAGCAGGAGGTGACTACAGACCAAGGGCAGGGTGGGACTGAGGTGGGATCTGAGAATGAAGAAGAGAGTAAAATTGGGCTCACAAGAGACTGCAGATGCTGGAATGTGGAGTAGCAAACAATCTGCTGGAGGAAGTCAGCAAGTTAAGCTGCAATTGCGGAGTGAAAAAGGGACTGCCGATGTTTCAGGCTGAAACTCAGTATCAGCAGTGTGGATTATGATGCAGGGTTTACCCTGGAAAGCTGAAGCTTTATAATGCATTGGTCAGACAGCACGTAAAATATGATGAGCAGTTCCCAGGAAAGGATGTGTTGGCATTGTAGAGGATCCAGAAAAGGCTCACGAGAACGATTCCAGGAATGAAAGGGGATGAATGTTTGATGGCTCTGGCCGTGTTCCTGCTGCAGTTTAGATGAGTGGTGGTGGTGGGGGTGGAAATCTTATTAAAACCTATTGAATTTTGAAAGGCCTAGATAAAGTGGACGTGGAGAAGATGTTTCCAATGGAGGGGGGAGTCTAGGTGCAGAGAGCACAGCCTCAGAAAAGAGGGACATCGCTTTAGTACAAAGATGGGGAGGAATTTCTTTAGCTACAGGGTGATGAATCTGTGGAATTCAATGCCACAGGCAGCTGTGGTGGTCAAGTTATTGAGTATATTTAATAAAGGGAGGTTGATAGGTTCTTGATTAGTAAGGGTGTCAAAAGGGTTACAGAGAGAAGGCAAGAGAATGGCGTTGTAGAGGATAATTAATCAGCCATAATAGAATAGATAGGCAGGCTCAATGGGCTGATTGGCTTAATTCTGCTCCTATACTTATGGTCTAATGCCCTGATGGAAACTTCAACAATTCTTCTCCCCCACAGATGCTGCTTGACCTGCTAAGTTCTTCCAGCGGTAAAATTGGGGTCTTGCTTAATCAGAAACTAGCCAAGTTCAAGGGTGAATGGTGAGGCTGTGTAAGTTAGGACACAAACTGAAGCATCTCGGATACTTTGAAGACGATGCAATAAGATATTGTGACTGGCTGGTGAAATGCAGTGAGGGAGAACAGATGAGATAAGACAGGTCAGAGTTCAGCAAGGTGACTAGACATGTCTGCACTTAATATTGTTCACTGATTACTTGTATCCATTGCCAAAAACAGCATAGAACAAAATTACAGCCTCTGTATTCAATGGAGAGACTAGTCCCCAGGCTGCCTGGATTGGAGTACATGTCTTATGAGGATAGGTTGAGCATGCTGGGGCTTTTCTTTTTGGGGCAAAGGAGGATGAGGGGTGTAAAAGATAATCAGAGGCACAGATCCAGTGGATGGCCAGAGACTTTTACTGAGGACAGCAATAGCTAATACAAGAGGGCGTAATTTTAAAGTGACTGGAAGAAATTATAGAGGGGATGCCAGAGGTACTGTATGTGTTTTACACAGAGAGCGGTGGGTACATGGAACGCCCTGCCAGGGGTGGTGGGAGAGGCGGATCCATTAGAGACACTTAAGAGACACTTGGGTAGGCACATGGATGACAGAAAAATGGAGGGCAGGGTGGAGGAGGACTGATCTTAGAGCAGATTAAAGAGTCGGCACAACATAATGGGCTGAAGGGCCTGTACTGTGTTGTAATGTTCTATGTTCCATGCTGCAGTAAATATATTTATAGATGATAGGAAGTATTTCATAGTGCAGCACACAGGACAGTTTTAGTGTAAAACAACAGTATAACATACAATCAGGAATGAAGCTTCCACTGATAAGTGTATGCTTCGAATAGGGAGATAGTTCAGGTTCATTGAGAAAGGCAGACACACCCCGGGTATAAATGCCATGGATATTATAGTTTTGTAGCAGCAGAACAGAACATTACCAAGATGAAAACAATGATAAACATAAATTAACATAAACTTAAAATAACATAAATTATATGTAATTGACAAAACTAAATCTTAGAAAAGTCAACATCAGTGCAAGTTGAAATATCTATGAAAAATAATCAAGAAAGGACTCCGTGACAGTATCGCATCACTCTTTCACTCCATGACAGTATTATATCTCATTATCCCTCCAGAACAGATTCCAACCTCACTGTCCCTCCGTGACAGTATCTCTCCACATTATCCCACCATGAGAGAATCCCACCACACTTTCACTCCATGGCAGTATCGTATCTCCTTATCCCTCTGCGACAATATCCAACAACATCATCCTCCATGGCACTATCCCAACACATTATCCCCTCATGACAGAATCTCATCACATTATCCCTTCATGACAAAATCTTACCACATTAACCCTCCATAACAGTGACCCAGTACACTTTTCATCCATGATAGTATCTTACCACATTATCCCTCTCTGACAGTATCTCACCAGATTATCCCTCTCTGACAGTATCATAGAAACATAGAAACATAGAAAATAGGTGCAGGAGTAGGCCATTCGGCCCTTCGAGCCTGCACCGCCATTTATTATGATCATGGCTGATCATCCAACTCAGAACCCAGCCTTCCCTCCATACCCCCTGACCCCTGTAGCCACAAGGGCCATATCTAACTTCCTTTTAAACATAGCTAATGAACTGGCCTCAACAGTTTGCTGTGGCAGAGAATTCCACAGATTCACCACTCTCTGTGTGAAGAAGTTTTTCCTAACCTCGGTCCTAAAAGGCTTCCCCTCTATCCTCAAACTGTGACCCCTCGTTCTAGACCTCCCCAACATCGGGAACAATCTTCCTGCATCTAGCCTGTCCAATCCCTTTAGGATCTTATACGTTTCAATCAGATCCCCCCTCAATCTTCTAAATTCCAACGAGTACAAGCCCAGTTCATCCAGTCTTTCTTCATATGAAAGACCTGCCATCCCAGGAATCAATCTGGTGAACCTTCTTTGTACTCCCTCTATGGCAAAGATGTCTTTCCTCAGATTAGGGGACCAAAACTGCACACAATACTCCAGGTGTGGTCTCACCAAGGCCTTGTACAACTGCAGTAGTACCTCCCTGCTCCTGTACTCGAATCCTCTCGCTATAAATGCCAGCATACCGTTCGCCTTTTTCACCGCCTGCTGTACCTGCATGCCCACTTTCAATGACTGGTGTATAATGACACCCAGGTCTCGTTGCACCTCCCCTTTTCCTAATCGGCCACCATTCAGATAATAATCTGTTTTCCTATTTTTGCCACCAAAGTGGATAACTTCGCATTTATCCACATTAAATTGCATCTGCCATGAGTTTGCCCACTCACCCAACCTATCCAAGTCACCCTGCATCCTCCTCACTGCTAACACTGCCACCCAGCTTCGTGTCATCCGCAAACTTGGAGATGCTGCATTTAATTCCCTCATCCAAGTCATTAATATATATTGTAAACAACTGGGGTCCCAGCACTGAGCCTTGCGGTACCCCACTAGTCACCGCCTGCCATTCTGAAAAGGTCCCGTTTATTCCCACTCTTTGCTTCCTGTCTGCTAACCAATTCTCCACCCACACCAATACCTTACCCCCAATACCGTGTGCTTTAAGTTTGCACACTAATCTCCTATGTGGGACCTTGTCAAAAGCCTTTTGAAAATCCAAATATACCACATCCACTGGTTCTCCCCTATCCACTCTACTAGTTACATCCTCAAAAAATTCTATGAGATTCGTCAGACATGATTTTCCTTTCACAAATCCATGCTGACTTTGTCCGATCATTTCACCGCTTTCCAAATGTGCTGTTATCACATCCTTGATAACTGACTCCAGCAGTTTCCCCACCACCGACGTTAGGCTAACCGGCCTATAATTCCCCGGTTTCTCTCTCCCTCCTTTTTTAAAAAGTGGGGTTACATTAGCCACCCTCCAATCCTCAGGAACTAGTCCAGAATCTAACGAGTTTTGAAACATTATCACTAATGCATCCACTATTTCTTGGGCCACTTCCTTAAGCACTCTGGGATGCAGACCATCTGGCCCTGGGGATTTATCTGCCTTCAATCCCTTCAATTTACCTAACACCACTTCCCTACTAACATGTATTTCGCTCAGTTCCTCCATCTCACTGGACCCTCTGTCCCTTACTCAACGCATTATCACTCCATGACAATATCTAATCACATTATCCCTCCACAAGAGTATACGATGACACTTTTCCACCACAACAATATACCTTCACATTTTCCTGCTATGGCAGTATCCCAACACACTTTCCCTCCATGAAACTAGCCCACCACACGTTCTGTCAATGATAGTATGCCACTTGTTATCCCTCCATGAGAGTGTTCAACCACAATTTCCCTCCATATAGAATTCCACCACATTATTGCTCCATGACAGCATCCAACCGCATTATCCCTCCTTGACAGTATCCCAATGCATTATCCCACCATAGAACGTATCACGCACGTTCTTTTCATGACAGTATCCCACAACACTTTCTCTACGAGACAATTTCCCATCACATTATCCCTCCATGACAATATCTCACCACATTATCCCTCCATGACAATATCTCACCGCATTATCCGTCCATTACAGAGTCGCATGTCACTTTCCCACCATGACAGTATCCCTCTGCATTCTTCCTTCCATGACAGTATCCCTCTGCATTATTCCTCCGTGACAGTATCCCAGTACTCATTCACCCCATGAGCTTAGCCCACCACACTTTCCCTCCATGACAGTATCCCATCACGTTATCCTTCCCTGACACTATTTCACCACATTTTCCTCCATGTCAGTATCCGATCACATTATCCCTCCATGATAGTACCCTATCACAATTTTCCAGCACATTATCCCTCCATTACGATATCACCAAACTTTTCCTGCACAACAGTAGCACACCACATTATCGCTCTCAATCTCTCCCTGCACATCCCTTTCATGACAGTATCGCACCAAATTATCCCTCCATGACCGTATCTCCCCACTTTTCCTCTCATTGAGATTATCCACCACATTTCCCCAACATGACAGTATCCCACCTCATTATCCCTCCAATATCCCATCTCATTATCCCTCAATGACAGTATCTCACCTCATTATCCCTCCATGACAGTCCAATTTCATTCTCCCTCCATGACAGTATCTCACCACAATTTTCCTCCTTGATAGTACAATAAGCATTCTTAACAACATTGTCAACCTGTGTAGCAGCTTTGAGTGTTCTATGGACATGGACCTCAAGATCTTGTTGATCCTCCACACTGCCAAGAGTCATGCCATTAATATTACATTCTGTCTTCAGATTTGACCTACCAAAATGAACCACCTCACACCTATCTGGATTGAGCTCCACATGCCACTTCTCAGCCCAGTTCTGCATCCTAGTGATGTCCCACTGTAATCTCTGACAACCCTCCAGACTATCTCACACACCCCCAACCTTTGTGTCATCAACAAACTTACCAACTCATCCTTCTACTTCCTCACCTAGGTCATTTATAAAAATCACAGAAAGGTTGGGTCCCAGAACAGATCTCTGCAGAACACCACTCACTGTTCACCGCTCTCCATGCAGAATACGAACCATCTACAACCACCCTGTGCCTTCTGTGGACAAGCCAATTCTGGATCCACAAAGCAAGGTATCCTTGGATCCCATGCCTCATTACTTTCTGAATGAGCCTCAGATGGGGAAACTTATCAAATACTTTACTGAGATCCATATACACTACATTCACTGCTCTACCTTCATCAATGTGTTTCATTTCATCCTCAAAGAATTCAATCAGGCTTGTAAGGCATGACCTGCCTTTGACAAAACCATGCTGACTATCCCTAATCAGACTATGTCTCTCCAAATGCCCATAAATCCTTCCTCTCAGGATCTTCTCCAACACTGAAGTAAGACTCACCGGTCTATAATTTCCTGGGTTATCTCTACTCCCTTTCTTGAACAAGGGAACAGCGTTTGCAGCTTCCAATCCTCTGGTACTTCTCCGATCCCTATTGATGATGCAAAGATCATCACCAGGGGCTCAGCAATCTCCTCCCTTGCTTCCCACAGTAGCCTGGGGTACATCTCATCCAGTCCTGGTGACTTAGATAGGTACATGGAGCTTAGAAAAATAGAGGGCTATGAGCTAGGGAAATTCTAGGCAGTATCTAGAGTAGGTTACATGGTTGGCACAACATTGTGGGCTGAAGGGCCTGTAATATGCTGTAGATTTCTATGTTCCTATGTTTTATCCAACTTAATACCTTTCAAAAGCTCCAGCACATCTTCTTTCTTAACGTCTATACATTCAGAGTTTCAGACCACTGTAAGTCATCCCCACAATTGCCAAGGTACTTTTCACTGGTGAATATTTATTAAGTACCTTTGCTACCTTCTCTGGCTCCATGCACATGTTTCCACTCTCGCTTCTGATTGGTTCAATTCTCACACGGCTCATCCTCTTGCTCTTCACAGACTTGTAGAATGCCTTGGGGTTTTCCTTATCCTGCTTGCCAAGGCCTTCTCATGGCCCCTTCTAGCTCTCCTAATTTCATTCTTGAGCTCCTTCCTGGCACCCTTGTAATTTTCTAGAGCACTAACAGTACCTAGTTTATTGATTCTTTCATAAGCTTTTCTTCTTAACTAGATTTTCCACACCCTTTGTACACTATTGTTCCTTTCCATGCCTCGATGGAACATATCTATGCAGAACTCCATGCAAATTTTCCCTGAATATTTGCCACATTTCTGCCGTGCATTTCCCTAAGAACATCTGTTCCCAGTTTATGTTCCCAAGTTCCTGCCTAATAGCATCATATTTCCCCCACCCTAATTAAATGTCTTCCCAAATTGTCTGTTCTTATCCTTCTCAGCTCTGTGGTAAAGGAGATAGAGTTGTGCTCACTACCTCCAAAATGCTCTCCCACTGACAGATCTGACACCTGACCAGGTTCATTTCCCAATACCAGATCAAGTACAGCCTCTCCTCTAGTTGGTTTATCTACATATTGTGTCAAGAAACCTTCCTGAACACACCTTACAAACTCCACCCCATCTAAACCCTTTGCTCTAAGGAGATCCAAGTTAATATTGGGAAAGTTAAAATCACCCATCATGACAACCTATTATTATTGCTCCATTTCAGAATCTACCTCCCTTTCTGCTCCTGGATGTCTCTATTACTATTGGGGGGTCTATAAAAAACACCCAGTAGAGTTATTGCCCCCTTCCTGTTTTTGACTTCCACCCACAATGACTTATTTGCCAATCCCTCCATGACTTCCTCCTTTTCTGTAACCATGATACTATCCCTGATTAGCAGTGCCACACCTCCATCTCCTTTGCCTCCCTCCCTGTCCCTTCTGAAACATCTAAAGCCCAGCACACTCAGCAACCATTCCTGCCCCTGAGACATTCAGTTCTCTATAATAGCCACAACACCATAGTTCCACGTATTGATCCGAGCTCTAAATTCATCTGCCGTGCTTATGATACACCTTGCATTAAAACAGGCACATTTCAAACCATCTGGTTGAGTGCTTCTTTGCTCTATCATCTACCTATCCTTCCTCATAAACTCCCTACAAGCTGTCACTACCTGTGTGCCATCCTCTGTCTCTTCACTTCATTTCCCACCCCCCTATAAATCTCGTGTAAACCCTCCCCACTAGCATTAGCAATCCTCCCTCCCAGGATATTGGTTCCCCTCCAGTTCAGGTGCAACCCGTCCCACTTGTATAGGTCACCCCTTCCCCAGAAAAGGTTCCAATGATCCAAGAACTTGCAACCCTGCCCCCTGCACCATCTCCTCAGCCACTCATTCATCTGCGCTATCTTCCTGCTCTGATCTTCCCTAGCTCATTGCACTGGGAGTAATCTGGAGATTACCACCTTGGAGGTCCTCCTCTTCAGCCTCCTGCCTCACACCCTAAACTTACTGCACAGGACCTCCACCCTCTCCTGCCTATGCCATTAGTACCAATATGTACTACAACGTCTGGCTGCTCACCCTCCCCTTCAAGAATATTCTGCAACTGATCAGAGACATCCTGGACCCTAGTCCCCGGGAGGCAACACACTATCCTGGCATCTCTTTTGCTTCCACAGGATCTCCTATCTGTCCCATTAACTATCGAGTGCTCTATGACTATTGCTCTGCCTGATTTCACCCTACCCTTCTGAGGCTCAGAGCTGATCACAGTGCTATTGGTCTTGTTGCTGCTGCCTTGCCCAGATAGGTCAACCCCTCATCGGTATCCAAAGGGGTATACCTGTAGCTGAAGGGAATGGCCATAGGGGGACTCTGCACTGAGTTCCTCTCTCAGAGTTCACCCATCTACTCCTCAAATTCTGCACTCTGGGTGTAACCACCTGCTCAAAAGTCGTATCTATCAATTGTTCTGCCTCCCCGATGATCCTAAGTTCGTCCAACTCCAGCTCCATCTCCTTAATGGGGTCTTTCAGGAGCTGGAGTTGGCTGCACTTCCCACCGGAGTAGTCATCAGGGAGACTACCTGGTTCCATGAATTCCCCCATCCTACAGGAGGAGCATTCCACTGCCATATCTGCCATCCTGTCTTCACTCTACAATGGGCAACCAAGACCAAATCTTCCAACCTGTTTCTTTGGCCTCAGCCTCTTCTCGTCCAAGCCTGATGCTCGTACTCTCACTGCTGGCTCACTTCCAACAATGGCTGCCCTATTTGCCCCTGCTGTACTTTTATTTAATTCGCAGTGCTTTGCTCCTGACGCTGATTAGACCTCCGGAATGTCTGAACACCCGCAAAGCGCTCCTAGTTTCACCAACCTGCGAGTGGCCTCTTCAAGTGCTCTGCTCCCAACAGTGATTGGACTTCTGGAATCCCAACACACTTTCCCTCCATTTTGGTATCCCACCACATCATCCATCCATGTCAGTATCTCTCCTCACTTCCCTTCCATGACAGTATCTCATCACAATTTCCCACCATGACAGTATCTTACCAAACTTTCACTGCGTGAGAGTAGCACACCACATTATCCCTCTATCACAGTATCTCCCCACATTATCCCTCCATGACAGTATCCCACTACACATACCCTCCATGAGATGTGGCCACCACACTTTCCCACCAGGACAGGATCCCACATTATCTCTACATGACAGTATCCTGCCACACTTTCCCTCCAATGCAGTATTCCACCCCATAGTCCCTCCATGACAGTATCCCACCATATTATCCCTCCATGAGATTTTCTGACCACATTATCCCTCTGTGACAGCATCTACCATTCTTTCCCTCCATGATAATATCTAACCACACTTTCCCTCCATGACAGTATCCCACCATGAGATTTTCTGACTGCATTATCCCTCCGTGACAATATCTACCATTCTTTGATAATATGATAATATCTAACCACACTTTCCCTCCATGATAGTATCCCACCACATTATCTCTCCTTGACAGTATCTCCCCACACATTCCCTCCATATGAGCATTCCATGACATTATCCCTCGATGACTGTATCCCAACACGTAATCTCTGCATGTCAGTGTCTCACCAGATTTCCATGCATGATGGTATCTCCCCACATTGTCCCTCCATCACAGTATCCCACCACATTATCCATCCAAGACAGTATCCGATCACCACATCCCTCCATGACAGTATCCAACACATTTTTATTCCACCTTCTGTCCATGGCTGCATCCCACCACATTTCCCCCCAATGACAGTATCCCACAGGAAATTCCCTCCATGACCGTATCCCCGCATGCGATCAGTCCGTGACTGTATCCCGCTACGTAATCCCTTCATGACATTAATCCACCATACGTACCCTCCATAACTGTATCCTACCACATTATCCGTCTATAACAGTGCTTTCCCTCCATGATAGCATCACACCGTATGTTCCCTCCATGACAATATCCCATCACAATTTCCTGCATGACAGTAACCAGGCAGACGTTACTTTCATTACGATATCCCACCATACTTTCCTTCAGTACAGTATCCCTCCACATTTCCTTCCTGTCTATGACAGTATCTCACCACATTATCATTCCATGACAGTATCCCACATCATGATCCCTCCATGTCCGTATCCAACCTCACATTCCCTCTATGACAGTTTCCTACCACAATTTCTCTCCATGACAGTACCTCGCTGCTCATTCCCTTCATGAGCTTGGCCCACCACACTTTCCCACCATTACAGTCTCCTTCCAAACTTTCCCTGCAAGACAGTAAAACCCTACCTATCCCTTCACGACAGTACCTCTGCACACTTTACTTCCACGACAGGATCTCATTACACTTTATCTCCACAACAGTATCCCACCAAACTTTCTCCCCATGACAATATCCCCCAAACTTCCCTTCCATGACAGTATCCCACTGTACTCTCCTTAGCATCAGCACCAGGAAACTGATGAAAGTAGGAAATGTAAAATTTCGAAGTTTGCCAAAAGAAAATCTATACTGCAATGGAGACACATAAGCTAGTACTCATTTTTAACCTATCCTTCAAATCTTCCTTCATAAATTAGGTAGTGGACGATTCAAAATCAAATTATCTGCAGAATGAATAATGTGTGCTGTAAAGTGCCTGTTGTGCCAGCAGAACTCAGTGCCTGCAGGCGTCTTGGGCCAGACTGTGCACCTTTGTAGGAAATGAAATAGGAATTGGATGAGACACTGGTTAATATTCTTAAGATTCAACAAATGTAATAGGAACCAAACTAACTATTCTCAAGTCCCTGGGCATACTTTCCTTTCACTCAGCACAATTTTAGCACGTACCTGTCGACCCTGACCAGTTTTTCATGATGCACCATAGAAACCATTCTGTCTGGAAGCACCATGGCTTAGTGCGACAACTGCTCCACGCATGACTGCACGAAATTGCAGAGCATTGTGGATACACATCATGAAAACCAGCATCCCCACTGTCCATACTTCTCGCTGCCCCAGTAAAAGCAGCTAGCGTGTTCAAAAACGCCACCCACCCCAGACATTCTCTCTTCTCCCCCGCCAATTTGGCAGAAGCAGCAAGGACCTGAAAGCACATAGCACCAGGCTGAAGAACATCTTCCACACTGCTGTTATAAGGCTATTAAATAATTCCCTTGTACAATAAGATGGGTTCTTGACCTGAGAATCTACCTCGTTATGATCTTGCAACTTATTGTTTACCCGCACTGCACTTTTTCTATCACTATTGCATTTTATTCTGCATCGTTATTGCTTTATCACAGTGCACAGTGTAATGAATTGATCTGTATGAAAAGCATGCAAGACAAGCAATTCTCTGTATCTCCGATTCCAACACCCTAACTATTCCCCATTACCAATGTCCAGCAATCTGTACAAAATTTCTAATTGTTTCCCTAATAATAAAGAGAATTTACATTCATACACTCAGTAGCCACTTTATTATTTACCTCCTGTACCTAATAAAGTGGCCTATAGGTGTATTTTTGTGGTCTTCTGCTGCTGAAGCCCATCCCCCTCAGGTTGTGAGTTCAGAGGTGCTCTTCTGCACACCACTGTTGTAACACTGGGTTATTTGAGTTACTGTTGCCCTCCTGTCAGCTTGAACCAGTCTAGCTATTCTCCTCTGTTGTGTGTGAAAATCCTAGGAGATCAGCAGTTTTTGAGATACTCAAACCACCCCGTCTGGCACCAACAATCATTCCATGGTCAAAGTCACTTAGATCACATTTCTTCCCCATTCTGAAGTTTTGTCTGAACAACAACTGAACCCGTTGACCATGTCTGCATGTTTTTATGCATTGGGCCACTGTCATGTGATTGGCTGATTAGATATTTGCATTAATGAGCAGGTGTGCAGTGTACCTAATAAAGTGGCCACTGACTGTATATCACCTGCTGGGTCCTCAAGATGTCCTAAAATACCTGACAGCTAAAGAAATGATCTGAAGTGTGGTTATAAACATTAGGAATCGTGCCATTCTAGCAATACTGGTACACGTGGCGTGCAGTCAGCACAATCGCTTTACAACACCAGCGATCACCGATTGGGATTCGATTCCCACTGCTGTCTGTCGGGAGTGTCCGTGTTCTTCTTGTGACTGCGTGTGTTTCCTCTGGGTGCTCTGGTTTCCTCCCACATTCCAAAGACATGCATGTTAGTAGATTGATTGGTCACATGGGTGTAATGGTGTGTCACAGGCTCAGGACAGAAGGACCTGTAACCATGATGAATCTATAAATTTCTAAATAAAAACAATAAATAAATTCTGATTGGACTCAGGGACCTTAGCATTGATATAAAGAGGGCCTTGATGTGCAAGTTCACAGCTTGCTGAAAAGTGATGTCTGAACAAGTGGTGACCCTAGTGGGCTTGACCCCAGCATATACTTGGTTGTTAACAACATTTTACTCTGTGTTTCAATGTGTATGTGATATATGAATCTGAATGTGAAAGTAGCTACAGAGGTGGGTATGATAGTGAAGTAGGCCTTTGGTATGCTTGCTTTCATAGGCAAAAAAAATCTATATTAAAGTTGATCCTCATATTGCAGCTGTACAAAACATTGATTAGAAGGCATTTAGGGTATTGTGTACAGATTAACTTGCAGGTTGAGTCAGTGGTAAGGAAGGCAAAAGTCATTTTAGTGTTCATTTCTAAAGGACTAGAATAGAAAAGCAAAGTTGTAATACTGAGGCTTTAAATGACATTTGTCAGACCACACTTGGAGTATTGTGGGCAGTTTTTAAAAAAGGGTGCACTGGCACTGAAGAGGGCCAGAGAAGTTTCACAAGAATGATCCCAGAAATCAAAGAGTTAACATCTGAGGAGGGTTTTATAGCTCTGGACCTGTACTCGCTGGAGCTTAGAACAGTAAGGTAGAATTCTCATTGAAGCTCATCGAATATTGAAAGGCCTGGATAAAGTGGATGTAGAGAAGATGTTTCCTACAGTGGGAGAGTCTATGACCAGATGGCAGACTCTCTGAATAAAATTACATCTCCTTAGAATAGAGATGAGGAGGAATTTCTTTAGCCAGGGGGTGGGGAATCTGTGGAATTCATTGCCACAGGTGGCTGTGGAGGCCAGTTCATTGGGTATATTTAAAGTGGAGGTTGAAAGATTCTTATTTAGTAAATATGTCAAAGGTTACAGGAAGAAGGCAGGAAAATATGGTTGAGAGGGATAATAAATCAGGCCATAATGAAATGGAAGAGCAGACTTGATGGGCTGAATGGCCTAATTCTGCTCCTCAGATTATTGTCAGAGTACAGGAAGGGTGTGGTAGCAATGGAGAGTGTGCAGAAGAGATTCACCACACTGTTGTTTGGAATGGAGGGCTGACATAATGAGAGATTGGATAGGCTGAGCTTATTCTCACAGCAGTGAAGGGCTCGAAGGGTGACCATAACCATAAAGCTGTTTATAAAATTACGAGTGGCATAGATAGTATTGATTGTGAGAATATTATTCCCAAGGCAAGGGATTCTGGAATGAGAGGACATCGGATTAAGGCAAGAGAGAAGAAACTTAAAGGAGATGTGAGGGGTAAGTTTTTCACACAGAGCATGGTGGTTATTGGGACGATCTATCAGAGGGTGTAGGGGAGGCAGATATAATTAGAGATTAAAGATTAGCTTTATTTGTCATGATTGAAACCTACAGTGAAAAGCATCACTTTGTAGCAATGACCAACACAGTCCAAGGATCGTGCTGGAGGCAGCTCACGCATGCTGCCGTGCTTCAGGTGCCAACGCAAAATGCCCACAAGTTACTAATACCAACCAGTACATTTGATGAACGTGAGAGGAAACTGGAGAACCTGGAGGAAACCCACTTAGTCACGGAGAGAACATACAAATAATTGCGCTAGCTGCTTTGCTACCATGCCACCCTTTCACTCCTGTAAGATTCTGTAAGTTACAAAATCAGCATGTGATCATTCAAAACTGTGATGGCAAACAATGGACAATTAGAAATTGTGAAACTTTTGATAATGTCCTTGTTAACGGTGACATCCTGCAAGACAGTTAATGAAGCTACTTCTTCTCCTTCTACTTTTAACTATACACTACTACTACATCTGTGTGCAACTGGAGCATGTGGTTTACATTTTGATAATGTGTTTTTGGGCCGACTGAGTCATCTGGTGCTTTTGCTGTCTCTGAGGAATTTCTGTGTGTTTGAGAACGGAGCATGCGGCTTAATGGCAGGGTGCAAACCGACGATCGGTTCCATTACTCAGTGTTTTCGACAACTAAAGCGTCGATCAATATTGAAATCAAAGAGGATGAGAGTGGAAGGCAAGCAGGTGTTCAGCACTGTCTGCCTGCATTCGATGGATCTCCCTCTCCCTCTCACTCGCTTCTGCCGGAGGAAGGTACAGGAGTCTTGGGTCTTGGGCAAGGTTTGGTTGGTGCGGTTTGTGGATTGGTCTTGTTTTTTTAGAAGATTCTGTAGTTCAAGTTACAAGTCTTCCTGATGTACAGTTACACCATTTTTATTGCTCTATTGTGCGATTTTGATCAGGGCATTTTGAACTGAATTGAACTAAACTGAATATTCCTGGACTGTTTCAAGGACTCTGTGGTTTGATATTTAATATTCTGTGTGTGATTCATTTGTTTTTTTGCCAGTTGCATGATCTATTCCCTTGTTGTACATTGGGGGTTTGATGTTTGTCTTTGAACGGTTTCCATGGTGTTTCTTTGTTTTGTGACTGCCTGTGGAAGGACAAATCTTCGGGTTGTATCCTGCATGTATACTTTGATAATAAATGTACTTTGAATCTTTGAATCAAATTATTTTAAAATGCACTTGGAGAGGTACATAGAACATTACAGCGCAGTACTACTCCACAATCATCCTAACTCTACACGGCCCATAACCCTCCATTTCTCTTACATCTTTATGCCTATCTAAGTCTCTTAAATGTTCCAGTGTACTTGGATTGGAAAGTCAGGAGTCTGTGCAGTTGCTGGAAATCTTCAGCATACACACAAAATGCTGGAGGAACTCAGCAGGTCAAGCAGCATCTATAGAGAGGGACTACTGATTCCCCTGGCAATGAACTCCATCCCTTTGAAGGGGTCTTGGCCTGAAACATCTCCATAGATGCTACTTGAGCTGGTGAGATTCTCCAGCATTTTGTGTGTGTTGTAGAGAGATATGTTTCTAATGCAGATAAATGTGATTAGTGGAGATTGACATCCTGGTCAGCATGGATGAGGAGGGCTGAGGGCCTCGTTTCAGTCCTGTAAAACACTGTGCATTACAATATTGGGGGGTGGGTGATCATTGAAAACTGGCTGCAGACAATGGACAGTTGGGGAGAGTTATAGAGCCATAGAATGCTACAGGACAGAAACAGGTTATTCAGCCCAACCAACACACACAAAATGCGGGAGGAACTCAGCAGGCCAGGCAGCACCTATGAAAAAGAGTACAGTCAATGTTTCGAGAGAGACCTTTCAGCAGGACCCATCTAGTCCATACCAAACTATAATTCTTCCTAATCGCTTCGATCTGCATCCAGACCATAGCCTTCGACCCCCCTCATGTACCTATCTGAATTTCTCTTGAATGTTGAAATCAAACCTGTATCCACCAATTCTGCTAGCAGTTCATTCCACACTCTGAGTGAAGTTCACCCTCATGTTTCCATTAAACAGTTCACCTTTCACCCTTAACCCATGACCTCTAGCTCTACGCTCACCCAACCTCAGACTGACACCCCGAGCTGGAATAGTATCGCTCTAACCGCTACACTACTGTGGTGCCCCACGGTGTGCATGATTGAGTTGTACCTTCCTTCTTGCTCTGCTGTCTGTGTTCCACTTGCAGAGATTTTAGTGTCTTTCTTTTCCAATCTTTTATAGGGGCAGAGAACCAAGTTTCAGATGTTCTTCAAACCTTCTTCTTTGATCAAATCCTTGGCCATCTTCCCAAAAGCTACTTACATGCTTCAGCGCTAATCTATCTTTGATAACACTCACATGAAGTGCCTTAAGCAGACCTGCCTGTTAAAATCACTATGTAAATGATCATTTATAAATTATCATTTTATAAAGCTCCTAGTGGTTTTTATAAATGACTTGGATGAGGAAGTGGAAGGCTGGGTTAGTAAGTTTGCAGAAGACTCTAAGCTTGGCGGTCTTGTGGATAGTGTAGAACATTGTCATAGGTTATAACAGGACATTGACAGGATGCAGAGCTGGGCTGAGAGCTGGCAGATGGAGATCGATCCCAGAGAAGTGTCAAGTGATTCACTTTAGAAGGTTGAATCTGAAGGCAGAATATAGGGTTAATGGCAGAATTCTTGGCAGTGTGGAGGAACAGAGGGAACTTGGTTGATGCACAAGTTGATAGGGTGGTTAAGCTGAATGGTGTGCTGACTTTCATGAGCCAGGGATTGAGCTCAAGAGCCAAAAGGTAACGTTGCAGCTCTATAAAAGTCTTCTTAGACCGTACTTGAAATATTGTATTCAGTTCTGGTCCGCTCATTATCGGAAGGATGTGGAAGCATTAATGAAGGTGCAGCCTACCAAGTGCTTCCTGGACTGGAGAGTGTGTCTTATGAGGATAGGTTGAGCGAGCTAGGGCCTTTCGCTTTGGAGTGGAAGAGGATGAGAGGTGACTTGATAGAGGTGCACAAGATGATAGAGTGGACAGCTAGGACCTTTCCTCCAGCTTGGAAGTGGCTGATTGGAGGGAAGCATTGGGGATGGGGGATGTCAGAGGTAAGATTTTACACAGTGCTGCCAGAGATGGTAGTAGAGGCAGATACATTAGAGATAGCAAGAGACTTCTAGATAGGTACATAGGTGAAAGAAAGGAAGAGTTTGCTTGATCTTAGAGTAGGTTAAAGTACTGGCATAAAGTTGCAGGCTGAAGGGCCTATACTGTTCTATGTTCTCTGTTCGATATGTTAGACCTCTGTGGAGATCACTTGGTGGGGAAAAGTGGCTTGTTACTCTTATAGAGGCTGAATAGTTTGAGCAACTGTGGACCTGCTGTGTCTCTACTCATTATTCCATTCCCTCAAGGGAAGGAGACGTTGTTTCAGTGAAACTTTCCAAGAAGAGTAGAGCAACATGTACACAATGGGCCCTGAAGGTAATGCAGCAGAACTCCCAAGATATTAATCTAGCATTAACAGCCCTACATTATTCAGTGCCGACTGGCTGCATTCCTTGGATGACATTAGCATGGCCCCATCATGTTCCATACCATGTCTGCTCATTACTGTTGAATGCTATACCCATCCCTCCTGTTCTTAATCATTTAATCATCTTCCTTTATATTTCACAGTTATGGGCAAGGAATATATTTCTGCTCATCCCTCCTCACTTCAGCTCAGTTCATTTGACCGTAACATTCCCTAGTTTCCTGCTTTTCAATGTCCCCTCCAGCGACAGTTGCCTCTTGGTGGCTTTGTTGGGTCCGAGGAGAAGTGAGAAGCATCCTTGTCCAAGTTACAAAATTGCTGGCTTGATGAAAGTTCAAGTCAAAGTAAATATATTATCAAAATACGTGGACAGCCAGATTTTTTTCCCCAAGGATGCATAATTTGAAGGTGATTGCGTTAAAGTATAGAGGAGGTTTTACACAGAGTGGAGGGTGTGTAGAGTGTCCTGCCATCAAATTTATGAATGGATAATGAACCCATGAACTACCTTACTACTTTTTCCTCTTTTTTTGCTCTCTTTTTGCATGACTTACCTGATTTAATTTATATAAAGTGTATATATTTCTTACCGTAATTTATAGTTTTATTTATTATTATATATTGTGATGTACTTCTGCCGCAAAACAACAAATTTCATGACATATGCCAATGATATTAAACCTGATTCTGATTCTGGTTCAGGGGTGATGGCAGAGGCAAATACATTAGGAACTTAAGAAACTCTTAGATAGTCACATGGATGATAGAAAATGGAGGGCTATGTCAGTGGTTAGACTGATCTCAGGGTAGGTTAAAAAGTCGACACAAACTGTGGGCTGAAGGTCTTGTACTGTGCTATGGTATTCCATGGTCTATGTTTTTAAAATCCTATCGTTTTCAGATGTAAATGAGGACAGTTGCTGAAGGTACAGGGTGGTGGGGACCCTCTTCCAATCGCGAGTATAAGGATCACCCTAGCATCTACTACTACTTGTGAGAAGGAGTTCCAAGGTGCCACCAACCTTAGTGTGCATTCTCACTTTACTGCTTCGAGCCCTGGCTCAATTCTTTTACCTTCTGCCCCTTAGTCCAGGGAAATATTTCATCTCCATCCAGTCAGCCATCTCTCCCAAAAAAGTTCCAATCAACTCACCCCTCTACCTTCAAAATACCCAAGAATACTACCTTAATTTCTTAAGTTTCATCAGAATTCATCTTCAGTATCAAAAGTATCTTTCCGTACTCCTCCTATGGTCAAAACATCCCACCTATACCGTAGTGTCGGCCACTGCTCACACAATGTCCTGGTGTCCTTGGAGAAGCTAAAGAACACAGACGCCAAGAGATTCCGAAGATTTGGGAATAGACAATAGACAATAGGTGCAGGAGTAGGCCATTCAGCCCTTCGAGTCAGCACTGCCATTCACTGTGATCATGGCTGATCATCCACAATCAGTACCCTTTTCCTGCCTTATCCCCATAACCTTTGATTCCGCTATCCATCTCTTTCTTGAAAGCATCCAGAAAATTGGCCTCCACTGCCTTCTGGGGCAGAGCATTCCACATATCCACCACTCTCTGAGTGAAAATGTTTTTCCTCAACTCCGTTCTAAATGGCCTACCCCTTATTCTTAAACTGTGGCCTCTGGTTCTGGACTCACCCATCAGCGAGAACATGCTTCCTGCCTCCAGCGTGTCCAATCCCTTAATAATCTTATATGTTTCAATAAGATCTCCTCTCAGCCTTCTAAATTCCAGAGTATACAAGCCCAGTCGCTCCAATCTTTTGACATATGACAGTCCCGCCATCCCGGGAATTAACCTTGTGAACCTACGCTGCACTCCCTCAATAGCAAGAACGTTCTTCTTCAAATTTGGAGACCAAAACTGCACACAGTACTCCAGATGTGGTCTCACCAGGGCTCTGTACAGCTGCAGAAGGACCTCTTTGTTCCTATACTCAATTCCCATTGTTATGAAGGTCAGCATGCCATTAGCTTTCTTCACTGCCTGCTGTACCTGCATGCTTGCTTTCAGTGACTGATGTACAAGATCACCTAGATCTCGTTGTACTTCCCCTTTTCCTAACTTGACTCCATTTAGATAATAATCTGCCTTCCCGTTCTTACCACCAAAGTGGATAACCTCACATTTATCCACATTAAACTGCATCTGCCATGCATCTGCCCACTCACCCAGCCTGTCCAAGTCACCCTGCATTCTTATAACATCCTCCTCACATTTCACACTGCCACCCGGCTTTGTATCATCGGCAAATTTGCTAATGTTACTTTTAATTCCCTCATCTAAATCATTAATGTATATTGTAAACAGCTGTGGTCCCAGCACTGAACCCTGAAGTACCCCACTGGTCACCGCCTGCCATTCCGAAAGGGACCCGTTAATCACTACTCTTTGTTTCCTGTCAGCCAGCCAATTTTCAATCCATGTCAGTACTCTGCCCCCAATACCATGTGCCCTAATTTTGCCCATTAATCTCCTATGTGGGACTTTATCAAAGGCTTTCTGAAAGTCCAGGTACCCTACATCCACTGGCTCTCCCTTGTCCATTTTCATAGTTACATCCTCAAAAAATTCCAGAAGATTAGTCAAGCATGATTTCCCCTTCGTAAATCCATGCTGACTTGGACCAATCCTGTTACTGCTATCCAAATGTGTCATAATTTCATCTTTTATAATTGACTCCAGCACCTTTCCCACCACTGACGTCAGGCTAACCAGTCTATAATTCCCTGTTTTCTCTCTCCTTCCTTTCTTGAAAAGTGGGACAACATTAGCCACCCTCCAATCCACAGGAACTGATCCTGAATCTGTAGAACATTGGAAAATGATTACCAATGCTTCCATGATTTCTAAAGCCACCTCCTTAAGTACCCTCAGGTCCCGGGGACTTATTGGCCTTCAGACCCATCAGTCTATCCAACTCCATTTCCTGCCTAATATAAATTTCCTTCAGTTCATCCATTACCCGAGGTCCTTTGGCCACTATTATATCTGGGAGATTGTTTGTGTCTTCCCTAGTGAAGACAGATCCAAAGTACCTGAAATCCAGAGAAACACACTCAAAATGTTGGAGGAACTTAGCAGATCAGACAGCATCTATAGAGAGGAATAAGCAATTGACGTTTTGGGCTGAGTCTCTTCGTCAGGACCCTTTGAAGGACTTTATATAGTACCTAGAACATATAACACAGTACATAGAGCAGGTCCTTTACTGCATGATGTCTTTGCCGAATGTGATACTGAATTAAACTATATCTCCTCTGGCTGCCCTTGATCAAATCCATCCATTTCCAGCATGTTCACGTGCCTAGATGAACACCTCAATCATATCTACTTCCAACACCCCTTTGAAAGCCCGTTCCAAACACCCACCACACTCTGTGTAAAAAAAAAACACCCACACATCTTTAAACTTCCCCCCTTCCTATCACCTTAATCGCATGTCTTCCAGTATTTAATTTCAAGCCTATGAAATGATTGTGATTGTTTACTCAATCTGTGCCTCTCATAATAATCAGGACTTCCCTCAACCTCCAGAAAAAACAATCCAAATTTGACCAACCTTTCCTTATAGCTCATACCTTCTAATCCAGGCAGTATCCTGGTAAACCTCTTCTGCACCCTCTCCAAAGCCTCCACATCCTTCCTGCAAATGGAACAGAATTACACACAGTACTCCAAGTGCAGCCTAACTGGGATAGCACGGTGGGACACTGTCTCAGAGTAGAGGGATGTCCCTTTAGAACTGAGATCTGGAGGAATTTCTTCAGCCAGAGGGTGGTAAACCTGTGCAATTCGTTGCTAAAGAGGACTCTGGAAGCCAAGTCTTTAAGGTAGAGATTGGTAGGTTCTTGGTTAAGAGTTATGGGGAGAAGGTGGGAGAATGGAGATGAAGCGAAAATCATTTAACATAGAACATTACAGCACAATGCTTGCCTTTTGGTCCATGATGTTTTTCCAACATCTTAACCCACTCTAAGATCAATCTAACCTTTTCATCCCACATAGCCCTCCATTTTTCTTTCATTAATGTGCCTACCTACAAGTTTCTTAAATGGGTCTAATCTTTCTCCTTCTGTCATCACCCCTGGCAAAGTGTTACACACATCCACCACTCTCTGAGTGAAAAACTTCCCTCTGATATCCCCCTTACACTTTGTTTCAATGGCCTTAAAATTACATCCCCTCAAATTAGCAATATCTGACCTGGGCTATATAAGCAATACATACTGCTTATCTCTTGTACACCAAGTTCTCTCTCATCTCCCTTCTTTCCAAAGAGAAAAGCCCTAGCTTGCTCAACCTATGTTCACAAGACATGCCCTATAGCAACCTTGTAAATCTCCTCAATACGCTCTCCAAAGCTTCCATATTCTTCCTATAACGACCATATTGAACAGTATATTCCAAGTGTGGTCTAACCAAGGTTTTCTTAAACCACAACATTACCTCACAGTTCTTGAACTCAGTCCGCCAACTAATGAAAGCCAACACGGCATACACCATCTTAACATGCTTATCAAGCCGTGATTGAATGGTGGAGCAGACTCTATGGGCCAAAATCCCTAATTCTGTTCCTATGTCCTATGGTCAGAAGGTCATAAAGTCATAAAACATTATAGCACAGAAAGGCCCTTCAAACTACTTAGTCCATCCCAAACTATTATTCTGCACAGTCTCATCAACCTGCACCCAGACCATAGCCTTCCATACCACTCCATTCATGTACTCATCCAAACTTCTCTTAAATGTTGAAATCGAACCCACATCCACCACTTCCACCGGCAGCTCGTTCCACATTTGTGCCACTCTCTTAGTAAATAAGTTCCCCCTCATATCCCTTTCAATATTTCAGAATCAGAATCCGGTTTATTATCACCGGCATGTGACGTGAAATTTGTTAACTTAGCAGCAGCAGTTCAATGCAATACATAATCTAGTAGAGAAAAAAAAATAATAATAATAAATATTTTTAATAATAAATAAGTAAATGAATTACAGTATATGTATATTGAATAGATTTGAAAAGTGCAAAAACAGAAATACTGTAGATTATAAAAAAGTGAGGTAGCGTCCACGGATTCAATGTCCATTTAGGAATCGAATGGCAGAGGGGAAGAAGCTGTTCCTGAATCGCTGAGTGTGTGCCTTCAGGTTTCTGTACCTCCTACCTGATGGCAACAGTGAGAAAAGGGCATGCCCTGGGTGCTGGAGGTCCTTAATAATGGATGCTGCCTTTCTGAGACACCGCTCCCTGGAGATGTCCTGGGTACTTCAGCCTTTACCCTTAACCGATGATCTCTCTTTCTAGTTTTACCAAACTTCAGTGGAAAAACCTTGCTTGCACTTACCTTATCTGTACCCCTCATAATTTTGTAAACCTCTATCAAATTTCCCCTCATTCTCCTACGTTGCAGGGAATATAGTCCTAACCTATAGCTCAGGTCCTCAAGTGCAGGTAAAATCCTTATAAACTTTCTCTGTACTCTTTCAATCTTATTGCTGTCTTTCCAGTAGGTAGATGACCAGAACTGCACACAAAACTCCAAATTAGATATTGCTGATATCGTATGCAACTTCAACATAACGTCCCAACTCCTGTACTCAATACCGATGAAGGGTCTTGGGTTCAAATGTCGACTGTACTCTTTTCCATAGATGCTGCCTGACCTGCTGAGTCCCTCCAGCATTTTGTGCGTGTTGCTTGGATTTCCAGCATCTGCAGGATTTCTCTTGTTTGTCCTGTACTCAATACTTTGATTTCTGAAGGCCAATGTGCTGAAATCTCTAATACCGTATCTACCTGTGATGTGACATTCAAGGAATTATGGATCTGTATTCTCAGATCCCTTGCAGATGAGAATATGTCTAACAGATTTTTATACATAAGACCATAAGACATAGGAGCAGAATTAGGTTATTTAACCCATTAAATCTACTCTGCTATTCCAACATGCCTGATTTATTATCCCTCTAATTCCCATTCTCCAGCATTCTCCCTGTAACATTTAATTCCCTTATTAATCAAGAACCTATTAACCTCTACTTTAAATATATCCAGTGATTTGGTCTCCACAGCCAAAAGTCTATGGCAGTAAATTCCACAGTTTTATCTGCCCCCCCCACCCCCCCCCCCCCGTTGGTTAAAGAAATTCCTCATTTCCGTTCTAAAGAAACATCATTCTATTCTGAGGCTGTGCCGTCTGGTCCTAGACTCCCCCACTGTAGGAAACGTAATCTTCACATCCACTCGATTTAGGCCTTTCAATATTCAATAAGTTATCGATGAGATTCCCCCTCATTCTCCTAAACTCCACTGAGTAGAGGACTAGAGCCATTAAAAACTCCTCGTTCATTAACTCTTTCAATCCGGGGATCATACTTGTGAACCTCCTCTGACCTTTCTTCAGCAAGAGGCCCAGAACTGCTCACAATACAGCTGCAGTTAGGCTGAGATCAGGGTCTGCTTCCAGCAGGGCAGGGAACTGCATGTCTGTAAATGTACATTGTGTGCTGTCCCTACGAAAGACCACAGACAGCAGTGCCCGCGGACACTCACCAGACGCCCGGCTTCATTGTTGTGCAGGTCGACCAATGTCCTGATGTCACTCTTGCCCTTCTTCCTCCTTGCATCCATGAACTGCTTGGACTTCTCGTAGCCGAACTCCACATCGTCGCCGCAGCCGCCCCACTCCCACGCGGCACCCTCGGCGCTGGAGCCCGCAGTGGGCACGGGCGGTGACCTGGTCCTGGAGCGGTCACAGCCACACTGCAGCAACTCGCCCATGCTGCAGGCCTGGGTGACGGCATGGGTCACTCCAGCTGAGGTGATGGCGTAGACGAAGGCCGTCTCTCGGATATCTGTGGTGGATGGGTAGAAGACACAAACACAGCACCGAAGGTCAGGAGATGCAGCAAATGCATTTACAATTCATAGGGAATGCCCTCAGGCTCAACACAGGGAGGTGAGTCTCGGACCAGGGGCAGAGTTTCAGAACAAGGGGCACATTTTAAATTGAGATGAGAAGAAACTTCTTCAATTGAAAAGGACAAGGTTTAAGATGAGACGCGAAGAAAGTTCTTTACTTGTAAGGGACAAGGTTTAAAAAGAGTTAAAAGAAATTTCTTTACTGGTAAGTGACAAGATGAGGATTTTTTTTCACTTGTAAGAGACTCGTTTAGGATGAGATGCAAGGAAATGTCTTCACTCACAGGGGGCCTTAGGAATGCTCCACCCCAGAAGGCTGCATTGGGCTTGATTGCACAATTGGTATCTGGATATTAAGGGACTCGAGAAAAAGATGGTCACAGAGCCGTGGAGCAATGCAGCATGGATACCGACAGCTCCACACAGCCAGTCCATGCTGACCACAG
Organism: Mobula hypostoma; assembly: GCF_963921235.1. NCBI lineage: Eukaryota > Metazoa > Chordata > Chondrichthyes > Myliobatiformes > Myliobatidae > Mobula > Mobula hypostoma. The sequence continues at coordinate 104,059,929 of NC_086102.1, forward strand.
TGCCCACACAGCTAGATCCAGTCTTCCGCTTTCATCCCATATCCTTCTGAGCCCCACTCCACAATGTACTGTACCTACCCAGGTGCTTCTTAAATATATCATTGTACCTCTCGCAACCACTACCACTGGCAGCTTGTTCCGTAACTCGCCACCCTCAGTGAAAAAACTGCTAATCAAGTCCCTTTTAAACCTCCACCCTCTCACCCTAAACCCCTTAGTTTTGGTCCCCCCCTCCATGGGGAAAAGACTGTTACCGTCCACCTTACCAGCCGCAACTCATAATTTTATACATTTCTATAAGGTCACCCCTCACTCGCCCATCTTCCAAGAGATGACGATCTAGCCTGACCTATTTCTCCCTATAACTCAGGACCTCTAGTACTGACAGCAGCCTTGTAAATCTTTTCTATGATCTTTTCTGCTTAACCATGTCTTTCCTAGAACAATCATAGAGTTATACAACACATAAACAGACCCTACAGCTCAACTAATCCAATTTTCCCATGTTTGACACATATCCCTCTAACCCTTTCCTATCTATGTCCATTTAGGACAGAGATGAGAAGGGATCTCTTTAGCCAGAATGTGTAGAGTTCATTACCACAGACAGCTAAGGGGCCTGTCATTCATTGGGTATATCTAAATCAGAGGTTGATAGGTTCATGATTGGTAAGGGTTTCAAAGGCTATAGGTAGAAGGCAGGAGAAAGGCCTTGACAGGGAAAATAAATCAGCTATAATCAAATAGAAGAGCAGGCTGAATGGGCTGAATGGCCTCATTCTGCACCTATATCTTATGGTCATGTGGTCCATGTACCCATCCAAATGTCCTTTAGATGTTGTAATCTGACCCACCTCCTCCACTTCCTTTGGCAACTGGCTCCAAATGCCACCCATCCCCTCACCATCCTCTGTGTGAAAAGCTTGTTCCTCAGCCATTCTTTAAACAGATCCCCCACCCCCATCCTCACCTTAAACGTGCCCTTAAATTTAGACTTGTGGCAATTCCAATTGCCCTCATGATATGAACCCCTCTTTCATGTCATCTCTCATCCACTTTCACTTCAGCGTAAACAGCCCCAATCTATCTGGTCTCTCCCTATAACAGTACCCGTCCAACATCCGTGTTAATCTTTTCTACATCTGTCTATATGATACGCAAGCCAGGGCAGTATGATACGGAGAGCAAGCCGTTGCCCAAGCAACAGGCTCCCCCTCTCCACGCGGCAGTTGAATCCAGGGGAATAGCAGAGAAAGGCCAATACAGTTTGGCACCAGCAGCATTGCAGAAGTTGCCAGTCATGTTGAGCTCAACATAGGACAGCCTTTGGGACTCCAACTCCGGATTTTTCCTTGAGGTTTACTTCCGAAGCCTTCCACGTGAGTAAGATTAGCCGCAAGGCCGCGGAGGTTTCAGATCAGAGTTCTCCTTCTCCTAGAAGAGCTGACAAGCTCCAGCTGCCTGAAACAACAGTTTTTAAGGCACCAGTAACCTGCCTTTGCCCCTTCTCCTGTCTGTAGAAATGGTTCCACTGGGCTTAGCAGCCAAGCCACATGTGAAGGCCAGGAGCTGAACTTGGTTGTCAGAGGCTATTTGAGACACACGCCATTGGGAGCATTTAATAGATAGTGGGAGCTTGTCCCCATTCCCACCCCCGGCTATAACAACATTAAGGAAACAGAATATACAATACTCCAAAGTGTGATCTCATGAAGGCCTTACACAGTTATAACATAACATCCCAACTCTTGTACTCAGTGTCCTGGCCGATGAAGACAAGCATGCCAAACATTTACTTCACAGTCTACCTGTATCTCCACTCCCAGGGAATCGTGCTTTTGTACTCCGATGTCTCCCTGTTCTGATGTTAGTGAATGTGGAGAAAGCTTAATGTTCTCAGCTAGCCACTCCTGCTCCTACTGGGGCAGCATGGCAGTGTACCAGTTAGTACACTGGTTTACAGTGTCAGCTGTGAGACTGGGGTTCAATTACTGCCACTGTCTGCTTAGAGTTTCTGTGTTCTCCCCATCCACATGTAGGTTTCCTCCAGATACTCCAGTTTCCTCCCAAATTCCAACCAAATACGGGTTAGGATTAGGGATAGTGTGGACATGCTATATCGGTGCCAGAAGTATGGTGACACCTGCAGGCTGCCCCCAGCACAATCCTTGCCGATTTGATTTAACACATTGCACTGTATGTTTCGATGAACATGTGACAAATACAGCTAATCTCATTTTATCTCTTTTATAACGATGCACAGGATCAGAAAAAAGATGGCAGTGGGTTATCAACTGAGTCAGCTGCATCTTGGGCACTAGCCTCCCACCATCATTCAAAAGGTGATACCTCAAGAAGGCAGAATCCATCAAAAAGGATCCTCACCATCCAGGACATGTCTTCTTGTCACGGTTACCTTCAGGGAGGAGGCACAAGGTCCTGAAGACGCACACTCAATGATTTGTCTTCTTCTCCACTGCCATCAATTTCATAATGGACCATGAACCCAGGAACATTACCTCACATTTTGCTCTCTTTTTGCACTATTATTTATTGTTTTATATTTCTTATTGTAATTTATAGTAACTTTTACCTATTGCACTATATTGCTGCAAAATCACAAACTTTGCAACATATATCAGTGAAAGTAAACCGAATTGAGATTCTGATTCCGATATTCTTACGGCCTTAAGCATCCCAGATTTCTTAACCGAACCGCATAATATCAGAGAAGGCAACCCAGCACCAAAGGCGTATTAGCAGGACATTCATCCAACAGGGTGGTGAAGAAGGCCTTTATCATTGAGGGCATTGAGTACAGCAGTTGAGCCATTATATTACATTATGTGAGAGGTGACTTGATGGAGTGGACAGACCTTTTCCCATGATGGAACTGGCTAATACACAGGATCATAATTTTAAAGTGATTGGGTGAAATTATAGGTGGGGGGAGATGTCAGAGGTAGATTTTTACATAGAGTGTGGCAGAATCAGGGGTGCTCTTAGAGGCAGATACATTAGACACATTTAGGAAGCTCTTAGGCACATGAATGAAAGAAAGATGGAGGACTCTGGGGGAGGAAAGGGTTAGACTCAGAGTAGGTTAAAAGATCAGCTCAATATTGTAGGTGAAAGGGCCTATACTGTGCTATGCTCTTTGTTACAGTTGTTCTAGATGTTAATGAGTCCACACCTGGAGTACTGTGCACAGTTCTGGTCACCCTGTTAGAGGAAAGACATCATTAAGCTGGACAGAATGCAAAGAAGACTAACAAGCATGTTGGCAGGTCATGAGTATATGGGTTATAGGGAGAGGATGGACAGGCCAGGAATTTACTTCTTGGAGTGTAGGAGAGTGGTTGAGGTAGGTACAATAACAACATTCAAAAAAACAATTATTTCAGTACATGGATAGGAAGTTTTTAGAGGGATATGGGCCAAAAATGGATAAATGGGATTAGCTTGGTGGGCACCACGGTCAGCATGGATAAGCTAAGATGAAGGTCTGTTTTGCCATTGAATTCCTTTGTGAGTCAGCACAACTGGACAAACTTTTACAGTGAGGTACATGAGGAGTTAATAAGGCAAGTGAGCACAACCCGAACGGTGATGGTTTGTAAGAGTATCTTAAATGAGGGAGAGGAAAGGCAGGGGGAGAAGGAGGGCAGGGGAGAGAGAGAGAGAGATTAGTACATAGACTTGATAGGCCATTCAGCCCACAATGTTTTGCTGATTTTGATGCCTCCTCCTGTGTTTCATCCATATCCCTCCATTCCCTTCATATTCATATGTCTACCTAAAAGCCTCTTAATCTCCACCAGACTGCCTGCTTCCACTACTTCCCACCCTTCACACTGTCCACAAACCCACCATTGGTCTTAATGAAGGGCCTCAGTGATTTTTTTATTCCTCTCCACAGATGCTGCCTGACCTGCTGAGTTCCTCCAGCATTTTGAGTGTGCTGCTCTGGATATCCTGCATCTGCAGAGTCTCTTGTGTTTAAAATACGCACCTTAGTGCACTGGACAAGCATGAAACAAGTCTTGGCCAGGCCTGTAAATTAAAGCCTACGCCACAAGCTAACAAATGCTAATTCGTCTCCCACTTCTGTAACTAGAACCCAGTGACAAGCAACGATGAGGAGGAAACAGGTACAAACTTGTCCTCAGTGACACACATTTTTCAAGATTGAGAGAAATGGATAGGTCAAGGGTCAGTGAGCAGGATACAGCAATTCCTTCTGAGCAGGACGTGTCAAGATAGCCCCTGGTGCAAAGACGTCATTAAATCTGGTATATTGATAAGGTGACCTAAGTAGGCTAGAGCCCTTTTAAGTAGCACCTGGGAACTCGGCGCGAGTGAGTGATTAGTTCACTGGAGCCAGACAGTCTGGAGTTTCAACAGTGCAGGTACCCACCACCAAGCTCCATCCTTTGCCTTCACCAACAGACCAAGTTTAAGTCAGCGGCAGTAGTCATTACAAAAACAAAGATGGCATAAGCGTTCGTGCCCCAGCCACAGCTCACTGCCACGTGCAAGGTCAGTGTGACCAGCCAGGGAGAGTATATACTGAACGTGGGGCATTTCACCAGTGAGGATGGGCAAGCTTGTGTAATTTCCTTTGGAGTGGCAGAGGCTGACGGAAGATCTGATAGAGGTTATGAGAGGCATAGGTAGAGCAGGTAGCTGGTCTCATTCTCCCAGTGTTGAAATATCGAATACTCAAGGCAAATACTTAAGGACAAGTTTTTTACACAGAGAGTGGGGTGTCTGCAATGTGCTGTCAGGGTTGGTAATGGAGGAAGATACTATAGAGGTGTTTCAGAGGCTATCATGATAAGGAGAAGATGGTGGGATACGGACAATGTGCTTGTTGAACAAAATAGATTAATTAGGCATTTAATTACTCATTTAAAAAATCTGATGCTATATCATAGCTGAAGGACCCGTTCCTGTGCTGTATTCTGTGTTCTACTCAGAGGTCACTTTATTGGGTAACCCCTGTACTTAATAAAGTGGCCACCTAGTGAATGTTTGTAGTCTTCTGCTGCTGTAGCCCATCTCAAAGTACACTAAGAACAAGATAATTTTTTTTACAGTTCTAGATTCTGAAGTCATTTAATCAACTGAATTAACTGCTGATATATTCCCAGATCATTAGATTGGATCTCTTCCAGCTACAATATTCATGAAAAACGTCTGAGCCCGAAACATTGACTTATTATTCATTTCCATGGATGCTGTCAGACCTGCTGAGTTCCTCCAGCATTCTGTGTCTATTGCTTGGGGGTTCCAGCATCTGAGCATTTTCTCATATTTGCAATATATAAAAGGCATTTAGACAGATACATGGATACAAACGTTTTAGAGGGACAAGGGCCAAATGCGGGCAAAGGGGATTAGCCTGAATAGACATCTTGGTTGGCATCAAAGAGTTGAGTCAGGGAAAACAGTTCCCTTCCATGGACTCTGTTTACACTCCTCACTGCCTCAGTAAATCAGCCAGCATAATCAAGAACACCACACACCCCGGGTATTTTCTCTTCTCCCCCTCCCATTGGGCTGAAAATTCAACAGACTAAAAAGCTCAAGAGCAGCTTCTATCCCACTACTGAATGGCCCTCTTGTATGTTAAGATAGATTCTTCACCTTACAATCTACCTTGCCCTTGCCTTGCACCTTATTGTCTGCCTGCACTGCACTCTCTCTGTAACTGTAACACTTTACTCTGCATTCTGTTATTTCTTTTCCCTTGCACCACCTAGATGTACTGAGGTGATGAAATGATCTCTATGGATGGCAAGCTGAACATAGTGTCTCACTATATTGGTATATATGGCAATAACTATAGGCTAATTTAGCAATTTAAACTAATTTAATGGCTGTCACACAATCTTCAGCAAAATAAAGCCCACACAAACAATCAGCTGGAGGAACACGTGAACCAGTACTTTGCGTCCCATGTGTGAAATGAACACTGAATCTAAAAAGCAGGTTAAAAAAATTGTACATTCTGGAAATCTGAAATAAAATCAGAACATATTGGAAACACACAAGGAGCCATTCAGCATTTGTGGAGAGAGGGAGAGAAGTGGATTGCTAGAGGCTGCAGAGTGTTTGAAGACTCAGCCAGCTTTATCATGGGCATAGCCTTACTACCATCGAAGACATTTTCAAAAGGTGATGACCTAAGAAGACAGCATTATTCATGAAAGACTCTCACCACCCAGGACATGCCCTCTTCTCATTACTAACTTTAGGGAGAAAGTTCTGGAGCCTGAAGACACACACTCAATGTTTTAGGAGTGGCTTCTCCCCTACCACTGTCAGATTTCTGAATGGTTCATGAACCAATGAACATTACATAGTTATTCGTTATTCCTTTTTATTGTACTATTTATTTATTTCTATAATTTGATGTCTCATTCCACAAACCTACAAAATTCATGTCATATATCAGTGATAATAATTCTGATTCAAATTCTGAATTAACCTTTTGGGTTTGATACTGATAAAGGAACAGAACTGAAATATTTGATTGTTTCTCTTTCCACAGATGCTGCCTGACCTATTGTGTATTTTCAGTGCTCTCTGTTTTTGTTAGACAACCTCAGGTGACCCTTCAGTGTTGTAGCAAGGAATGGCTTCCCTTGAACTTTATGGGTCAGCTGTCAAGTAGAGCACTGCCTGCTCTCTTGGTGTAAATAACTCATGCTTAATCAGTGCTGCTGAGATATCCCAGTGCTCTAGTTTCAGCCCAATTATCTAGAGATGTACAAAATGAAAGCAATTCTTTCAGCATGTAATGGGTGCCACAGTAGCGTAGCAGTTAGCTTGCCACTATTACAGCTTGGGCCATTCAGAGTTCAGAGTTCAATACCAGCGCCATTTTGTAAGGAGTCTGTACATCCTCCACGTGGAACATGTGGGTTTTCCCCAGGTACTTCGGTTTCCTCCCACAGTCCACAGACTATCCTACCAGGTAGGATAACTGGTCATTGTAAATTGTACCATAAGTAGGTTAGGGCTAACTGAGCTTATCGAAGGTTATTGGCTCGAAGGGCTGGAAGGGCCTACTTCACACTATATCATTAAACAAATAAAATAATTACATACTGACCAGTGGGCACTGTTGGTTTAGGGCATTGTTTGCTATTTTTCTAGTATTTTTCCTGTAGTTCAACTTCCTTATGTTCGCTTATCATTTTATATAATCAACTATAAATGTGCAATTGTTCAGCAGAGCAGTGCAGCACAGTACTGGGCTTTGGCCCACAATGTTGTGTCGACCTTTTACGATCAATCTAGCCCTTCCCTTCCACATACTCCTTCATTTTTCCTTCATCCGTGTGACTATCTTAGAGGTTCTTAAATTCCCCGAATGTATCTGTCTCTACCACGACCCTTGGCACCCACCATTCTCTGTGTGAAAAGCCTACCTCGGAGTTCCACCCTATACTTTCTTTCAATCTGCTTAAAGTTTTGCCCTGGGTATTAGCCTTCTTTTGTCTTGTTCTTTGTTTGGTCTTTCTTTTTGTAACATTTAATAAAACAGCCAGAAGCACCAAATGTTATGCCTCACTCTTGACTTCCAAAGAACCTCTGGATCAATATCACCATCCATGTTAATCCCATCTTCCAGGACCCGGTCTGTAGCCTGCTCTGCATCAGCAGCTCAAGTGCTCGTTCGACCTATGACTCTGTTTCCCCTGTGCTCTCGGTCAGCGTGCTGCAGGTACTCACAAATCTCTGGCTGAAAAGCTCCTGCTTAGAAGGTGCGGGTTTGGTGGGTTAATAGGCCACTGTTATCTGACCCTTGGACAGGCATAGAGACAGGGTAAATGCAAGCAGAGTATACCTACTGAGGTGGATGAGACTAGAGCGAGAGACCATACGATACGTTAATGGTGAAAGGTAAAGTATTTAGGGGGAACCTGTGGAGGGAATTTCTACACACAGAAGGTGATGAGAGTGTGGAACAAGCTGCCAGTAGTAGTGGGTATGGGTTCAATTCCAACATTTAAGAGAAGTTTAGATAGATATATGGATGGGAGGAATATGGAGAGCTATGGTTCAGGTTCAAGTCAATGGGACTAGGCAGAATAACAGCTTGACCTGGATTAGATGGGCTGAAGGGCCTGTTTCTGCACTGTAGTGCTCTATGAGTCTGTGACTTTATGACCTCTTGTACGATAAGATGGACTCTTGGCCTCACAATCTACCTCATTTTGATCTTGCACTTTATCATTTACCTGCACTACATATTTTTGGTAGATTTTACACTTTATCTGCATCGTTATTGTTTTATCTTATTTTACCTCAATGTACTGTGTAATGATCTGTATAAACAGTATGCAAGACAAGCTTATCACTATTTCTCGGCATAGATGAAATAATAGGCCAAAACCAATACTGCAACTTGACACTAGTTACGGTGGATGTGCATGTTGATAGGTTAATTGGCCATTGCAAGATGAGCTTTATTTGTCACGTGTACATTGAAGCAGCAAAACACACAGTGAAATGTATCATTTGATATCCAACACAGTACAAGGATGTGCTGGGGTCAGCCGCCAAGGGTTGTCAGGCTTCTGGCGCCCACAGTTTTACTAACCATAATCCATACATTTTTGGAACGTGGGAGGAAACCGGATCACCCGGAGGAAATCCATGTGGTCACAAGGTGAACAGAACAACGGGAGGAATCGCACTTCAATCCTACATTTGGTGCTGTAACCCGATCATGTAGCCAGTGCACTATCGTGCTAGCCTTTTTGTGACTAGCCCCTGATTGTGAAGGTGGGTGGGAAGGGAACTGGGGGTGTTGATGGTCTTGTGGGAGAGAATAGGTTATGAGGGAATGGTAATGATTGGTCTGAGAGCCAGCACTGAGTCAATGGGCTGATCAAAACACACAAAATGCTGGAACAACTCTGCAGGTCAGAGGGAAATGAATAGTCCAACTTTGGTCTGAGGCCTTTCATCGTTATATATGATATACAATTTATGTTTATATACAGTACAGGTTTCCAGTGCATTCATGGTTAGAGACTAGATGCTGGAAGAAGGTATTAAGATGGGAATACTTGTGGACTGTAACATCGTGGTTTGTGTAATGCTTTACAGTGCCAGTGATTGGAAGATGTGTTCAATTCAGAGGCTGTCTGTAGATAGTTTGTACATTCTCCGCGTGGGTTTTCTCCAGACGCTCTAGTTTCTTCCCACATTCCAAAAACATACGGGATAGGGTCAGTAAATTGTGGGCTTGCTATGTTGGTGCTGGTAGCCTGGCAACACTTGTGGGCTGTCTCCAGCACATCATTGGTTGTTGTCATGAATGCTGTATTTCGCTGTATGTTTCAATGTATATGTGACAAATAAAGCCAATGTTTATCTTTAATGTGGATGGGTGCCCATGGTCAGTATGGACATTGTGGGCTGAATGGCCTGTTTTCACTCTGTACATCTCTATGAACATAGTACGTAGAACACAGAACAGTGCAATGCTGTACAGTCCCTGCCATCCACACTATTGTGCCGGCCTTTTAACCTACTCTGTGATCAATCTAGCCCTAACCCCCACTACAGCCCACAACCCTCTAGTTCTCTTACATCCATATGCCTATCTAAGTGTCTTTTCAATGTCCCAAAGTACTTGGATAGGAAAGGCATAGGGAGAAACGTTCCTATTTCCCTGTTGTATCGGCCTCTGCCACCACCCCTGGCAGTGAAATCTCTGTGTCAAACAATCTTACCTCTGACGTTTCCCCTGAACTTTCCACCACTCTCCAAAATTGGATATCCGCTAGTATTGGCCATTGATGCCCTGGGACAGAAGCACTGGCTGTTCACTCTGTCTTTGCCTCACATTATCTTTTATGCCTCTATCAGGACCAGGATAGTTTAGCACCCCGATTAGTCATGAGATTTTGGGGGAGTCAGCAGTACACTGTCACCCAGGTACCTAAGAAAATTCACCAGCCAGTGACTGGCACAATCATGAAGGGATTTGAGAGACTGGTCATGGTATGCATTGAGTCAACCTCAAGCCACTGCAATTCACCTACCGCTGCAGCCGTACGTGCAGGGTGGCACAGACGCATAGCAGCCAGCATAATACTTCACAGTGCCGCCAATGATCGGGTTTCAGTTCCCACTGCTGTCTGTAAGGAGCTTGTATGTTCTCCCCGTGACCACATGAGCTTCCTCTGTGTGCTCCATTGCAAAGCTGTACGGGTTAGAGTTAGTGAGTTGTGGGAATACAATATTAGTGCCCGAAATGGGCTGCCCCCAGCACATAACATAGTCACGTAAATGGCTGCGCTGGTCATTTACGCGAATGACACATTTCGCTTTATATTTCAATGTCTCAATGTACATATGACAAATAAAGCTAATCTTCAATCACTGAAAAAAAGAAACAGATTCTGCAGATGCTGAAAATCCAGAGCAACACACGCAAAATGCTGAAGAAACTCAGCAGCTCAGGTAGCATAAGACTGACATAGGAGCAGAATTAGGCCGATCAGCCATCGAGTCTGCTCTGCCATTCTATCATGGCTGATTTATTGTCCCTCTCAACCCCACACCCCTGCCATCTCCCCGTAACCTTTGACACCCTGACTAATCAAGAACCTATCAACCTCCGCTTTAAATGTACCCAATGACTTGCGTCCAGAGCTATCTGTGGCAACGAGTTCCACAGATTCACCATCCTCTGCGTCTATGCAGGTCTCTACATAATAAAATATTTTATACATTACATACTGTAGAAAATATACAAAAGTTGTTTCTCCCTATTTACTCCATCATAACCATAACCTTCTGTGCTTCAAGTTCAATACCCTAAGACTCTTCAAATTCTCCACACATCCTCACTACAGGAAGGATGTGGAAGCCATAGAAAGGGTGAAGAGGAGATTTACAAGGATGTTGCCTGGATTGGGGAGCATGCCTTATGAGAACAGGTTGCGTGAACTCGGCCTTTACTCCTTGGAGCGACGGAGAATGAGAGGTGACCTGATAGAGGTGTATAAGATGATGAGAGGCATTGATCATGTGGATAGTCAGAGGCTTTTTCCCAGGGCTGAAATGGTTGCCACGACAGGACACAGGTTTAAGGTGCTGGGGAGTAGGTACAGAGGAGATATCAGGGGTAAGTTTTTTACTCAGAGAGTGGTGAGTGCGTGGAATGGGCTGCCAGCAACGGTGATGGAGGCAGATACGATAGGGTCTTTTAAGAGACATTTAGATAGGTACATGGAGCTTAGTAAAATAGAGGGCTATAGGTAAGCCTAGTAATTTCTAAGGCAGGGACATGTTCGGCACAACTTTGTGGGCCGAAGGGCCTGTATTGTGCTGTAGGTTTTCTATGTTTCTATGTTCTAAGCCTCCATGTCACCAACACAAACCTGGATGAATCTTAAACACAAGAGATTCTGGAGATGCTGGAAATTCAGAGTAACACACACAAAATGCTGAAGGAACTCAGCAGGTCTCGTAGCATCTATGGAGAGGAATAAACTGTCAATTATTTGGGTTGAGGCCCTTCATCTGGAAATGATAGGGGCAGAAGCCAGAATAAGAAGGTGGGAAGAGGGGAGGAGTGAAATCTGGCAGGTGAGAGCAGGTGTGGGGGAAGGTGGGTGGGTGGGGGAGGGGGAAATGGAGTAAGAAGCTGGGAGGTGATAGGTGAAGGCAGGTGAGAGGAAATATCTTTTAACGGCTTGAACCGACCTTTATGGTTTTCAGGTATCAGACCCAGCTGAGGACAAACTTCTAGTCCACCTTTAAAGATGTTCAATCTAAAAGATGTCGCCTGCTAGAAAACCTTGCACTAAGAATTGCATTTGTCACATAGAGCAGTGTCTGCACATGCAAAAGGCAACAGAAGACTGCTAAAATAATCCAGCTCACCTGTTATAAAAATAGTGTGTGGAAAGGGTTAAGCTGCTTGAGTAAACATGCAAGAATGCACTTCTTATTAATCTGAAAAACCAGCATGTTATAGTGGCATGGAGATGCATGCTGCTTTGAGAAGGGGTGGAAGCTTGCTTCAATTCCAAACTCGGATGAGTTCACCTCTCTCCTTGAGGACACAAATTCCAAACAAATTTTACCTACGAGTCTCTGCCTCAACCTGCCAGGCACTTGCAGGCAAGCGCCAGAAGAGGACTTTTTTTTAATGTCTTCATATATTTATACACAAAACTCTGCTTAAGGGGGAAAAAAAAACATCAGCCCCCATTGCACAATCAGTCAAAGGCATGTGGAGAGATTTGATTGTTCTTTTATCTTCCATAAGATAATTGGTAACTCGATCGTTGCATACCCGTGTCTCTGCTGCACAGAGCGATGCATCTTCAAGAAAGAGCAGTACAGACAAACTGCTTGTTGGCTTGTGTCTGGTTCGGTAATCTACACTTGACAGTGTGGTATTTAACTGGAAGTTGAATAGAAAATTCCATTTGCCCACAACTCGTCCTCCTGCTGAATCCCGCCAAAGTTAGAATTGGTTTTTCCCTGGTAGCGTTACGTCTGGCTCAGATTTCCAAACCTTTAGGATTTTGACATGATAAATAAAAGGACATTCTGCTTCATATTTGTGACACTCAGTCCAAAACCCATCTGGACCCCTGTTCTATAAGCAACTGGGCTAAGCATTTCACTGTCACATCATGAACACACGAGATTCTGCAGATGCTGGGAATGCAGAGTAACACACACAAAATGCCGAAGGAGCTCAGCAGGTTAGGCAACGCCTACGCAGAGGAATAGACTTGACATTTTGGGCTGAGACCCTTCATCAGGTTGTGATGAAGGGGCTCGCCCTAAACATTGATTCATTATTGCTTTCCTTAGAACCTGGAGTTCCTCCAGCATTTTGTGTGTGTTTCACTGTCCTGTCATGAGGATCCCACCCACCCTATGTACGGACTGTTTGTACCATCCCCATCAGGTTAGAGGATATGCAGCTTCCAAGGCAGGACCGCCAGACTCAAACACAGTCAATTCTCCCAAGCTGTCAGGCTGGTAATCACCTCCACCCATTAACCCATCCCACCACCAGCTAGCATCACTTTATTACATGCTATCTGTCTATCTACACTTTATTACAGTTACTTGTACACTGACGATTGCTCTTACATTTATATTTATTGTGTTTTTACAGTGATCTTTATGCCTGTTGTGTTTTTTATGCTGCTTCACACATGCCAGTGATAATAAGCCTGATTCTGATTCTGACTTACACTCACATACTGAAGAATGACGATAAGTAACCTGAATCCTGAATTACTTCACTGGGTTGAGCGGGGTTGTTCCCAGGTAGTTAGTGGGAATCTACCGATACTTTGCTTTATAGACATATATAAAGATATCAAAGGGGATTGGAGAAAATATGGACCTAATTTTGCCGACTCTCTCTCCTCATTAGAACTTGAGTCCAAACATTTTATTCTGCATTCTAGTATTGTTTTCCATTTGTTCAAAGTTAAAAATTCAAAGTTATTGTCAAACTATGTATCCCATATACGACCTTGAGATTCATCTTCTTGCAGACAGCCACAAAACAAAAAACACAATATCATCCACGTACAGCAAAGATCTGCCCTGTCCCGACCGCCACCGCTGGGCTATAAACGTGCAGGAGCAATGTGTGGTTAAGTGCCTTGCTCAAGGATACAACACGCTGCCTCAGCTGCGGCTCGAACTTGCAACCTTCAGATCACTAATCGAACGCCTTAACCACTTGGCCACGCGCCAACATCCAAGAGGACAGGTTGCACAAATAGTTTTTAAAAAACACTAAGAACATGAAATGCAGAGTCCCTGAGAGTGAATCCATGGCTGTCGAGCCAGTTCAGCACTGAGGAAAGTGAAGGTGGTCCAGAAGCCCGACTGCTGTAGGGCAACAACTACCCCTGAGCCTGGTGGCATGCACCCAAGATCTCCGGCACCTCCTGCATGCCAGGTGATGGAGCAACAAGAGAGGGAGACCAGGAGCACTGAACACATGTTCATTTCCTACTCTCGACCTTGACAATTTTCAGCAATGCTGCGCCATTAAAGTCAAAGTAAATTTATTGTCCAAGTACGTATATCTACATATATCTCACAACATACTGTACTACCTGGAGAATCATTGCCTTGAAGATATTTAAAGGGAAATAAAGACATATAATAGTATTTAAGAAAAAAAACTTTAATATAAACAAAGGCTGACAAACAAGCAATGTATATTTAAAGCAGAGATTGATAGGTTCTTGAATAGCCAGGACATCAATAGTGACAGGGAGAAGACAGGAGTGGTGTTGAGAGGGATAATAGATCAGCCATGATGGAATGGTGGGGCAGACTCAATGGGCCAAATGGCCTAATTCTGCTCCTTTGTCTTATGTGCAAATAAAAAACATAATACTGAGAACATAAACTGTAGAGTCTTTGAAAGTGAGTCTGTCTGCTGTGAAATCAGTTCAGTGCTGAGGAGAGTGAAGTTATCCTGATGGTTGAAGGGTGATAACTGTTCCTGAACCTGGTGTGTGGGAGGCCTAAGGCACCTATACCTCCATCCCAGTGGCAGCCTGGCCTGAATGGTGGGCATCCTTGAGCAACGCTCACAAAATGCTGGAGGAATGCAGCCAATCTATGGAGGGGAATAATCAGTCCACATTTTGGGCCAAATCAGCATAGAATTTCTCACCCCGAAACATCAGCTGTTTGTTATAGATGTTGCCTGATTTGCTGCATTCTCCAGTATTTTAAGACCATAAGACAAACAAGCAGAATTAGGCCATTCGGCCCATTGAGTCCATTCTGTCACTCCATCATGGCTGTTTTATTTTCCCTCTCAACCCCATTCTCCTGCCTTCTACTCATAACCTTTGACATCCTTCTTTAATCTAGTACCTATCAACCACCGTTTTAAGTACACCCGATGACTTGGCCTCCAACGCAACGAATTCCACAGATTCACCACCCTCTGGCTCATGAAATTTCTCCTCATTTCTGTTCTAAAGGGATACTGAGGCTGTGCTCTCTATGACCTTGACCATGTCCACCCTATCTAAGCCTTTCGTTATGAAATTCCCCTCTCATTCTTCTGAACTCTAACTTTTCCATTCTGAGGATTATTCTCGTGAACCTCCTCTGGACCCTCTCCAAGTTGCTGCGTTCCTCCAGCATTTGAGTGGGTTGCCACTGGTTGGTCTTCTTTCAGTCCTCCAAGATGCCACTATGACCTGAGGCCCCTAGACCCTTGTTCATACTCACTCTCAGAACTGCCGGTACATTGGCAGTTGTCTCTACTGCTGCCAGGCCAGAGTCATTGCTTCCATAGCATGATAGCCTAGCAATTAGTGCAATTGCTTTATAGCACCAGTGATCATGGATCAGGGTTTGAATCCTGCCACTGTATGTACGGAATATGTACCTTCTCCCCACAACCATGTGCTCAGGCCGCCCCCAGTACATCTCAGACTGTGTTAGTCATTACAAAACAATGCATCTCACTGTATGTTTCGGTCTACATGTGACAAATCTTCAAATCTTTAAAATCTTCCTTCAGTTTACTCCCTAAGCCTTTGCAACCTCTCTTCCTGTGGAACGATTCTTGAAATCCTTCCTTTGTTAAACAAGACTCAATTATCTTCTGTTTCAGTGTTGGATTTTCTTTGGCAATGTTCTTAGGATGCTTAATTTGTTAGTAGTAGCTAACATTATAATAGTGCATTAACTTATTGGTGCATTAACAGTGTTAAAGGAAGGTTAATAGAATTGTACTGCACAAAACAAGACCCTTCGGCCGACAGTGTATATGCTGACCATCAACTATCTACCTCCTCCTCTCACATTCATATTCACCCCACAATCCCAGCGGCTCCTCCAGATTCTAGCACTCAGCCACGCACAAAGGTCAGCTTATAATGACCAACTAAACTACCAGTTCACATGTGCAAAGAAACTGGAGTACAGGGAGAATATGTAAATGCTACACGGAGAGCACCCGAGGTCAGAATCGAACACGGGACCCTGGGGTTGTGAGGCAGCAGCTCTACACTCTATGCCATTGTACCACCTAGAAATAAAAGGGTCTGAAGATGCTGGAGCCTGGAACAAGAACAGCAGGTCAAGCAGCACCTATAGAGGCAAAAAGTATAGGTCAACATTTCAGTTTGAGACCCTTCATTAGTTCAGAGATATGTTTTCCTGAGTGCTGTACAACCTGCTCCCGTACCAGTCACCATCCTATCATCGACTGCCCATGCTGACTTTTCTGTATTTTGTTACCTTCTTGCTTGGGAATGTTGAGAAATGGTGGCAGATCCAACACAAGAGAAGTGTCAGAAGTGCTCACTAAAGTGGGTTCGGCTGCATATAGAGATCAGTGTAAAATTCTGGTCTGCCCATAACAGGAGGGATGGGAGCACGTAGGAGTGGTTTACCAGGATGCTGCTCGGTCTAGGCAGCATGCGTTATAGAGGGAGTATGAACCAACTTGGGGTGTTTTTTTTTGGGAGCACCAGAGGCCGACTGAAGACTCGATAGAAGTTTATAAGATTATGAGAGGTATAGATAGGGTGGCCCAGCCAGTGTCTTTCTCCAGGGTCAAAGTGCCAAATGCTAGAAGGCATTTATTTAAAATGAGAGTGGGAGTGAGGAAGTTCAAAGGAGCTGTGCAGGGAGTAATTTTTTTTACAGGAGAGTGGAGGGTACCTGAAATGCACTGCCAGTAATGGTGGTGGTGGGGCAGATAAACAGAGGCATTTATGACATGCAGAAAATGAAGGGATGGGGACCATTTGTAGACAGGAGGGATACATGTAATTAGGTGTCATTAGCTTAATTAGTTTTGCACTAAATCATGGACTGAAGGGCTTGTTCCTGTGCTGTCATGTTTCTTCAACGTTTATGGAATGTGCTAGAAGGGATGACAGCAGAGGCAGATACATTAGGGGCATGCCTTCGCAAATGCCTCCATCGTATCTACATTAGGGGCATTTAAGAAAATCTTGGGCACGTGGATGATAGAAAAATGGAGTGCTATTTAGGAGGGAATGATTAGATTGATTTTAGAGTACGTTAAGATGTCAGCATAGCTTTGTAGCCTGAAAGGCCTATATTGTACTGTACTGTTGTATGATCTATATTCTACATCTAACAATCTGCTGGAGGATCTGGGATGTGGAACGTGAAGTGGTGGGACAGGAACTGTCCGACCTCCATTGTGCACATTCATCTCCTCTCTCCTCACTCCCCCTCTCCTCTCTCTACTGGCCATCTGAGCACTCCACTTGAAGTCCTGATGCAGGGTTTTGACCCCAAAGATTGGCAGTTCCTTCACCCCCTCACAGATGCCACTCAACCTGCTGGGTTCCTCCAGCAGATAGCTGCTCCAGACTCCAGGATCTGCAGTCTCTCGTGTCTCCAAACTCAACGTGGTTTTGTGAAAGAGTGGCTATCCCAAATTACTGAGGTTTCTTGAAGAAGTAACGGATAGGAAATTACAAAGCACTGGAGTATGTACTAGAGCCATGGAGCACTACAACAGAGAAACAGGCCCTTTGGCCCATTTACTCCATGCCAAACTATTATTCTGCCTGATCCTATCGACTGGACTTGGGTTTCTCAGAAGGCTTGGATTAGGTGAGGCATTAAATGTTATTATAGAAACTAAAAAATCATGGTGTTAGTTCAAGTCACAGAGGCATTCGCTTCAGCCCAATTGGTCCGTGCCAACTGTGTTGCCCAGTGAGCTAGTCCCACCTGCCTACATTTGACCCATATCTCTCTAAACCTTTCAGGGCATTTGATGGCTCTGGGCCTATGCTAGTTGCGGGGGGGCGGGGGAGATCTATTTGAAACTTATCAAATTTTGAAAGGCCTGGATAGAGTGGATGTTTCCAATAGTGGAAGAGTCTAGGACCAGAGGGCACACCCTCAGATTACAAGGACATCCTTTTAGAAAAGAATTGAGGAGAAATTTCTTTAGCTAGATGGTGGTGAATCTGTGGAATTCATTGTCATAGATGACTGTAAACGTCAAGTCACTGGGTATGTTTAAAGCCCAGGCTGAAAGTTTCTTCATTAATAAGGACATCAAAGACGATGGGGAGAAGGTAGGAGAAAGGGGTTGAGAGGGATAATAAGTCAGCCATGATCAAATAATAAGGCCCACTTGATGGGCTGAATGGCCTAATTCTGTTCCTATGTCAAATTGTCTTATGGTCTTGTCCATGTAGATGTCCATGGAGTTTCTGTGTTTCCTGGTTGCCTGCTGAAGGACGAATCTCAGAGTTGTAGTCTGATAAACATACTTGGATAATAAATGTATTTTAAATCTTTAGATGTCTTTTAAACATTTCTAATCCCTATTTATATCAGCTCATTCTGAAACCTTTGTGAGAAGAAGCTATTCCTGGTCTCTGTTTTACATCTTTCATCTCTGATCTTCAACCTATGCCCTCTTGTCTTTAGCAGCCCCATGCTGGGAAAAAGACTATGTGCTTTCACCCTGTCAATACCCCTCATCTTGTATACCTCTATCAGGTCACTCCTCACTCTACGTTCCAGGGAATAATATTGTAGTCTGTACAAGCTCTCCTTGTAAGTTCAAGTGTCATCTTGGTAAATCTTTTCTGAGCTCTTTTTAGTTTAATATCATCTTCCTATAACAGGCGGATTAAAACTGTGCACAATACGCCGAGTGAGGCCTCACAAATGTTTTATATAACTGCAATATAACTTCCCAACTTGTGTACTCAGTGCCCTGACTGATGAAGATATGGCACGTTGACATGTAAAAGAGATTAGGTGACAGACAGGAAGCAACAAGTAGGTATAAAGTGATCATCTTCAGGTTGACAAGATATAATGAGTGGCACACAAGAGGGACTAAAACATCCACATCAACCTTGGCCAATGGAGGGCCCCAGTAAAGACTATCATATAATTAAGTCACCAAAGGTATGGCTGTTAAATTTGCTGATGATACCAAGATAAATGAAAGAGCAAGTAAAAAAGAGGGCTACAAGTGTATATAGATAGGTTAATTGAGTGGGCAAGTTCCTGCCAAATGAGGCGTGATGTTTGTGCTCTGGTATCCACCCACATTCCAAAGGCTTACAGGTTAAAGTTACTAAGTTCTGGGCATGCATGTGGACATTAAGGGTGTCAACATCTCTGAAGATCTCTCCTGGACCCAACATATTGGTCCAATTACAAAGAAGGAACAACAGTGGCTATATTTCATTAGAAGATTGGGGAGACTTGGTATGTCAACAAAGAATGCAGGAAATTTCTTTCGATGTTACCTTGGAAAGCATTCTAACTGGTTGCCATCTGGCATGGAAGGTCCACTGCACAGAGACAGAAAATTGCAAGTTCAGCCATCTCCTTCATGGGCACTGGCCTCCCCAACACTGAGGACATCTTCAAAAGGTGATGCCTCAAAAAGGCTGCACCCACCACTAAGGACCACCATCGTCCAAGGCATGCCCACTTCTCACTGCTACCGTCAGAAAGGAGGGACAGGAGCTTGCAGGCACAGACTCAGCATTTTAGAAACAGCTTCTCCTCTGCCATCAGATTTATCAATAGACATTTTTTTTTACTTCTTTGCTCTCTTTTTGTCTACATATGTTTGTTCTGATTGCAATTTGTCAGATTTATAGTTTTTTTGTTATTATATAATTAATATATAAGGTTCCTTAATGTTGTCAAAACCCAGGAGGGGAGGGTAGTGGGGATAAGCTCCCAATTCCTACTAAATGTTCCCAATGACGTGTTTTTCCAAATAACCCCTAACAACCAAGTCCAATTCCTAAGCCCGGCGGAACCGTTTCTGCTGACCCCAGAAGGGACAAAAGTGTGTCACTGGTGCCTTAAGGCCAGTTGCTTCAGGCAGATGGGGCTCGTTAGCTGTGGTTGGCAGCTCGTCCAGGAGAATGAAAGCTGATCTCAAACCTCCGCTACCTTGTGGCTATACCCACTCATGGTGAAGGCTTCAGGAGTAAGTCCAGAGGGGAAATCTGGAGCTGGAATCCCTAAGGCAGTCCAATGTGCTATGTTGCCAGCCAGTGTCTTCCTTGACTGTTTATTCCTCTCCATAGATGCTGCCTGACCTGCTGAGTTCTTCTACATTTTGTGTTTGAACATAGAATACTGAAGCACAGTACAGTTCTTTAACCCCACAATGTTGTGCCAACATTTTAACTTACTCAAAGATCAATCTAACCCTTCCTTCCTGCAAAACCCTCCCTTTTTCTATCATCCACGTTGCAAATATAAATATTTGTTCTGCTTTGTATAACAATCTCTATAAACCTGCAGCAACTGCACAACTTCTGTTAAACCAGAACGTGAGACATCAACGCATCCTGTACTGATTTAAATGTTTCTTCATTTGGTTCCACTGTGTTGACCATTTCCTTTGAATTGCTTCAACATTGGTGTAAACTTACCAAAATTCTCCATGTTCTAATGAAGTGCAGATGAACGGTGAGTAACATCAGTCCTTACACAAACTGTACGAGAGCACATCTCCCAAAGACACAAATGTTCCCAGCAACTTTAGCACTGAGCCAGTCAAGAAGAATCTCTTTCCTGCGTAATATTCTGCAGTACTGCAACTCTCTACGGTCTCAGAGCTCCATCAGACCATAAGACATACGAGCAAAATTAGGCCACTTGGTCACGCAAATCTGCGCTGCCATCCCATCATTCCAGATTTATTTTTCCTTTCACCCCATTCTCCTGCCTTCTCTTCGTAACCTTTGATGACTTTATTAATCAAGAATCTATCAATCTCCGCATTAAATATACATAATAACTTGGCCTCCACAGTCATCTGTGCAAAGAATTTTACTGATCCACCACCCTAAAGAAATCCCTCCTCCTCCTGTTCTAAAGGGACATCCTTGTATTCTATAGCTGTGCACTCAGGTCTTAGACTCTCCCACTACTGGAAACATCCTCTCCACATCCACTCCATCTAGGCCTTTCAATATTCGATAGGTTCCAATTACATCACCCATCATTCTTCTAAACTCCAATGAGTACAGGCTCTGAACCTTCAAGTGCCTCTCGTAGTTAACCTGGGTCTTCTGAACCCTCTCTGGATGAGCCAGCACATCCTTTCTTAGATAAAGGGCCCAAAACTGCTCACTATACTCCAAGTGCAGTCTGACCAATACCTTGTAAAGCCTCAGTATTGCA
Source organism: Mobula hypostoma (assembly GCF_963921235.1). Lineage (NCBI taxonomy): Eukaryota > Metazoa > Chordata > Chondrichthyes > Myliobatiformes > Myliobatidae > Mobula > Mobula hypostoma. The sequence continues at coordinate 104,081,142 of NC_086102.1, forward strand.
TCCTCCAGTTCCTGCCTCTTGACCATCCCTGAATGTAAGGGGTGGTGATGGAGCTGGATATGATAGAGGCATCTGAGAGTCTCTTAGATAGGCACATGAATATTCAGGGAATAGAGGGATATTGGCCATGTCCGGAAGAAGGCAAAAGAGATTTATTTTAATTTAACATTCTGTTCAGCAAAGACATTGTGGGCCAAAGGGCCTGTTCCTGTGCTATAAGGTTCCCTGTTCAATGTTCTATGTCATCACTCCCCCCAAAGGCAACCATATGATTCTAGAGCAGGGCTTCTCAAGCCTAGCTCCATGAGCCCTCAGTTAATGGTAAGTGTTCATGGGGTAAAAAAAGGTGGAGGACCCCTGCTCTCAACCATCCCTCAATGTTAGAGGTGGTGATGGAGTTAGAGAAAATAGAGGCATAAAAGAGGCTCTTAGATGAATTGACATGAAATGGGGGATATGGATAATGCACAGGCAGAAGAGATTTACTTTAATTTGACATTTTGTTCGGCACAGACATCAATTTGACTCATTATTTTACAATGATCACAATTAATTTACTAAACATTATCAAAAGTGGTTTTTAAATCCCAAATAGTGAATTTAAAAACTCAAATTTTAAAAAATCCCAAGCTTCTAATGTTGTCATCAATTTTCCAGCATTCCTTTCTCTTTGCTCCCTGAAGGAAGCACTCCATGTTGGATCAGGAACTCTGATAAGGATCCCCACCACCCATCCCACAATCTCTTTGGCCCACTACCGTCAGGAAGGAGGTATAGGAGCATCAGGACTAGGACTGTCAGTCTGAGTAACAGCTTCTTCCCTCAGGCTGTGAGACTAATGAACAATGAACTGTTTACTGTTTACCTGTGCTGTGTACTTCACATGCATTTTGAATTATATTTTATTAACTTATTCCTTTTATGTGCTGTATATGATATATGTTTTGTGGGTGCACCGTGGTGTAGAGGAATGTTTTGTTTGGTTCTATATGTGTACAGGCAGGTGATAATAAATCTGAATTTGAACTTCAGAGTCAAACTGGGGAGAGTGCAAAAAAGATTTCCATGGAAGTTACTAGGACTGGAGGACTTGCAATGTAAACAGAGGTGGCATAAACTAGGACTACATTTCCTGAACCATAGAAGGCAAAGGAATGACCCTATAAAACCATAAGACATGGGGACAAATTCGGGCCCTTCATCCCATTGATCTCATTTCCTCCATTCTCCCGCCTTCTCCCCTTTCACGGCCCGACTTATCAAGAACACTTTATTGAGGGATAACTGTGCAAGCACATGGATGTCAGCGAGTTAGACCGGTGCGAAGTGTTTAAAAGGAGACAGCTTTATAGAGCTGGCACGGAGTAGATGGAGACATAGTAGGAGGGCTTTGGTTCAACAGGGCTTCAGTGATAATGGGTGGAGGCCAGGTAGATTATCTGTGAAGAATAGAAACAGGAAGTATGACTGTGAGGCTGGTGTTCCGTATTGTGTGTCAGATGTGGGAAGTCCGGAAGACTCCCAGCCTCCCGGACGGCCACATCTGCGCCAGTTGTGTCCAGCTGCAGCTCCTCAGGGACTGCGTTAGGGAACTGGAGCTGCAGCTTGATGACCTTCGTCTGGTCAGGGAGAGTGAGGAGGTGATAGAGAGGAGCTATAGACAAGTAGTCAGTCCGGGGCCTGGGGAGACAGATAAGTGGGTAACAGTCAGGAGAGAGAAGGGCAAGAGTCAGATACCAGAGAGTACCCCTATGGCTGCTCCCTTTAACAATAAATACACCTGTTTGAGTACTGTTGGGGGGATTTCCCACCTGGGGGAAGCAACAGTGGCCGCGCCTCTGGCACAGAGTCTGGCCCTGTGGCTCAGAAGGGTAGGGAAAGGAAGAGGATGGCAGCAGTGATAGGGGACTCTATAGTTAGGGGGCAGACAGGCGACTCTGTGGACACAGGAAAGAAACGCGGACGGTAGTTTGCCTCGCAGGTACCAGGGTCCAGGATGATTCTGATTGCGTTCACAATATCTTGAAGTGGGAAGGAGAACAGCCAGAGGCCGTGGTACATATTGGTACCAACGACATAGGTAGGAAAAGGGAGGAGGTCCTGAAAACAAACTTCAGGGAGTTAGGAAGGAACTGAGAAGCAGGACCTCAAAGGTAGTAATCTCGGGATTATTGACTGTGCCACGTGACAGTGAGTATAGGAATAGAGTGAGGTGGAGGATAAATGCGTGGCTGAGGAATTGGAGCAGGGGGCAGGGATTCAGATTTCTGGATCATTGGAACCTCTTTTGGGGCAGGCGTGACCTGTACAAATGGATGGGTTGCACTTGAATCCCAGGGGGACCAATATCCTGGTAGGGACGTTTGCTAAGGCTATTAGGGAGAGTTTAAACTAGAATTGCTGGGGGGTGGGAACCGAACTGAAGAGATGGAGGAAGGGGCTATTTGTTCACAAATAGAGAAAGTTTGGAGACTGTGCGAGAGGAAGGATAGGAAGTTGATAGAGGAGGGGTGTGCTCAGACCGATGGTTTGAGATGTGTCTGTTTTAATAAACATCATGAACAAAGCAGATGAGCTTAGAGCATGGATCAGTACTTGCAGTTATAATGTTGTGGCCATTACAGAGACCTGGATGGCTCAGGGTCAGAAATGGTTACTTCAAGTGAGAGGCTATAGATGTTTCAGAAAGGACAGGGAGGGAAGCAAAAGAGGTTGGGTGTGGCACTGTTGATCAGAGATAGTGTCGTGGCTGTAGAAAAGGAGGAAGTCATGGAGAGATTGTCTACTGAGTCTCTATGGGTGGAAGTTAGAAACAGGAAGGGGTCAATAACTCTACTGGGTGTTTTTTATAGACCACCCAATAATAACAGGGACATCATGGAGTGGATAGGGAGACAGATTCTGGAAAAGTGTAATAATAACAGGGTTGTCGAGGTGGGAGATTTTAATTTCCCAAATATCAATTGGCATGTCCCTAGAGCGAGGGGTTTAGATGGGGTGGAGTTTGTTAGATGTGTTCAAGAAGGTTTCTTGACACAATATGTAGATAAGCCTACAAGAGGAGAGACTGTACTTGATCTGGTATTGGGAAATGCACCTGGTCAGGTGTCAGGTCTCTCAGTGGGAGAGCATTTTGTAGATAGTGATCACAATTATATCTCCTTTACCATAGTATTGGAGAGGGATAGGAACAGACAAGTTAGAAAAGTGTTTAGTTGGAGTAAGAGGAAATATGAAGCTATCAGGCAGGAACTTCAAAGAATAAATTGGGAACAGATGTTCTCAGGAAAATGTACGGCAGAAATGTGGCAAAATCTCTTCACGATTTTTATAAATGACCTGGATGAGGAAGTGGAGGGATGGGTTTGTAAATTTGCTGATGACACAAAGGTTGGGGGTGTTGTGGATAGTGTGGAGGGCTGTCAGAGTTTACAGTGGGACATTGATAGGATGCAAAACTGGGCTGAGAAGTGCCAGATAAGTGTGAGGTGGTTCATTTTGGTAGGTCAAATATGATGGCAGAATATAGAATTAATGGTAAGACTCTTGGCAGTGTGGAAGATCAGAGGGATCTTGGGATCCGAGTCCATAGGACACTCAAAGCCACTACGCAGGTTGACTCTGTGGTTAAGAAAGCATATGTTACATTGACCTTCATCAATTGTGGGACTGAGGTCAAGAGCCAAGAGATAATGCTGCAGCTGTGTAGGACCCCGGTCAGATCCCACTTGGAGTACTGTGCTCAGTTCTGATCACCTCACTACAGGAAGGATGTAGAAACCATAGAAAGGGTGCAGAGGAGATTTACAAGGATGTTGCCTGGATTGGAGAGCATGTCTTATGAGAATAGTTTGAGTGAACTCGGCCTTTTGTTCTTGGAGCAGTGGAGGATGAGAGGTGACCTGATGGAGGTGTGTAAGATGATGAGAGGCATTGATCATGTGGATAATCAGAGGCTTTTTCCCAGGGCTGAAATAGCTAACATGAGAGGGCACAGTTTTAAGGTGTGTGGAAGCAAGTATAGAGGAAATGTCAGGGGTAAGTTTTTTACGCAGAGAGTGGTGAGTGCGTGGAATGGGCTGCCAGCAACGGTGGTGGAGGCGGATATGATAGGGTCTTTTAAGATGCTCCTGAATAGGTACATGGAGCTTAGAAAAATAGAAGGCTATGGGTAATCCTAGGTAATTCCTAAGTAAGGACATGTTTGGCACAGTATTGTGGGCCGAAGGGCCTGTATTGTGCTCTAGGTTTTCTATATTTCTATGTTTCTAACACATCAACCTCTGCTTTAAATACACCCAATGAACTGGCCTCCACAGCCATTGCTGGATTCGAATTCCACAGATTCACTACCCTCTGGCTAAAGAAATTCCTCCTCATCATCGTTCTAAATGGGCGTCCCTCAATTCTGAGGCTGTGTCCTCTGGTCCTAGACTCTCTCATGACTGGAAACATCCTAAGAGGTTTATATCATGAAGAGTCTTTTCTCCCCAAGGCAAAAAAAGCCAGAGACCTCTTCCCATGGTGGAAATGGCTAATATGATGAAGCTTAACTTTAAGGTGTTTGAAGGAAAGCACAGGAGATGTGTTGGAGATAAGTTCATAACACAGACAGTTGGGCACCCTTCCAGTGGTGGTGGTAGAGGCAGATACATTAGGGGCACTTAAGAAAGATAGGCACATGGATGATAGAAAAATGTGAGAAGGGAGTGTTAGGTTGATGTTAGAATACATTAAAATGTCAGCACAAAACCTTGAGGACGAAAGGGCCTGTACTGTGCTGTAATATTCTGTGTTCTATGAGAGGAATAGAACAGGTGAACGGTCACAGCATTTAGCCCAGGGTAAAACTAAAGGCATATGTGCATAGTGAGATGGGAAAGCCTTCAAAGGAAACTGCAGGGCAACTTTTCCCACACGCAAGGTGGTAAGTGTATGGAATGAGCAGCCAGAGGAAGTGCTTAGACAGATTTTAAAGATTGGCTTTATTTGTTAAATGCACATTGAAACATAAACACACACAGCCTTTTGTGTCAATAACGTGCTGGGGACGGCCTGTAGGTATTGCCACACATCCAGCACCAATATACCTGTAGCACGCACACAACTTACTAAGCAATACATCTTTGGAATGTGGGAGGAAACTGGAGCACCTGGAGGAAGCCCATGCGGTGACGGGGAGAACGTACAAACTCCTTAGAGACAATGGCAGGAATTGAACCCCAATCTTACAGCTGGTACTGTCAAGTGTTACACTGGCCGCTACGCTACCACACTGCTTCATTTACAATATTTAAAAGATATCTTGGGCAATTACATAGGTTAGGTTGGAAAGGTCTGGGGGGATGTGGGCCAAACACAGGCAAATGGGACTAGCTCATTTAGGTAAATTGGACAGCAGGGCAAGCTGGACTGAAAGGTTTGCGTCTCTATGGGTTGCCATTCCAAAGCTTCATTCCTTTCAGGTTGAGAAGGCAGAAACCAGTCAGGGATTCTGCTTCTTTAGTATTGGGCTATGCCGCTAAAGAACACAGTTAGATAAATAAGATCTCTCTTTGTGGCTTTAATTTTTTGTATATTTACATGTCTAATTCTAAACCACACAACCAGGATCCAGAAAGCACTCGTCAACACCTCTATTTTACAGGAGACAACATTTTAAACAGCTCTCTGAAAGGAAGTATCATCAACCTTGAAAGGTTTAAGCAAAGCTGAGAATAGTGTTCCTATTCTGTACTCGGCTTGCAACTGATGTCCTCAAGAACTCCCTGCTTCTCTCCATGAAAAACGCTGCTCACTGCAGAATTGGCATTTATTATTTAAGCACAGCTTGTGGAGTCACTGCCTCACAGCACCAGAGACTCAGGTACAAATCCCGATCTCAGCAGGTTCCTTTGGTGGTAGCCTTCCCACCATTGAGGACATCTTCTGAGGGCACTGCCTCCAGAAGGCATCATCCACCAGGAAGGATCCTCACCATCTAGGACATGGCCTCTTCTCATTGCTACCATCAGGGACAAAGTACAGGAGCCTGGAGACCCACTTTCAACTTCTTAGAACAGCTTCTTCCCCTCCACCACCAGATTTCAAAATGGTCCATGAACTCACGAACACTGCGCCACTATTTTGCTGTCTTTTAGCACTTTTTAACATATTCTTATTGCAGTTTATAGTAATGTTAGATATTAAACTGCACTGCTGCAGGAAAACAACAAACTTCATGACGTATGTCAGTTATAATAAACCTGATCCTGAGTTTCAGTGTTCCATGTGACTGTGTGGCTTTCTTCAAGGTGCTCCAGTTACCTTCCACATCTCAAAGCTGTGAGTGTTGGAAGAAGTCTTTGGGGTTCCCCAGTGTGTGGCTGAGTGGTGGAATCTGGTGGTAGAAGTCCTGAGTCAAAGTCAAAGTAAAATTATTATCAACCTGTCTCTATGTTACCATATACAACCATGAGATTTATTTTCTTGCAGGTATTGGCAAGAAAATAAACAAATACAACAGAGTTATCAAAGAACTGTGCACGAACAAAGACTGACAAACAACCAATGTGCAAAAGAAGACCAATTGTAGAAGTAAAAAAGTAAATAATACTGAGAACATAAGCTGTAGAGTCGCTGAAAGTGAGTCGGTAGGTTGTGGTTCAGAGTTGAGGTGAGTACAGGAGCTGATGGTTGAAGTGTAATCACTGTTCCTGAACCTACTCTATCTGATGGTAGCAAAGGTGTATGTGACAATAATAAACCAACTCCAAATAAACCATGTCATTTCCTCATGGCAGTCACCTCTTAGACACGTGTAAGTCACATAAAACCCCTATCTCTCCCCAAAACAATGTTTACACGTATGCAGGGAACCCAGTGACAAACACTGTGCTAATTGCAAAACAACACATAACTCCAGCATGCAAACTCACTGACAAAATCAACGATACAATAAAAATTAACTGAAACACTCTTTGGGAGTTCTAGGAGGAAATTGCAACACTAAGGAGAGTGTGTTCTCCTTTTGGGCCATCTTACTTTCTGCATATATTTCTTAATGTAATTTGAAGTATATTTTATATACTGACGGGGAGAAGGTGCTGGAGGCAGACTGGGAGTGAACAGAGGCACGGCGGGTGCGCTGGCTTAGGGTCAGGTGCCTTCCATCCATGCTGCTCTCCGGAGTTCACTCTGTGCAAGACAAGCTGATTTGCATTCGCCTGCCGAGCCTGTGCAAGGAACTGAGGAACTGCTACGAAGTCGTTCTGGCAGGAACGTGGCTCCAGGACAACATCCCATACACCATCGATTTTCAGCCCATGCACCTCAGGGACTTGAGCTCATATTATTTTTGTGGCTGCATGTGCTATCGTAAGTATATACACTGTGAGCTGTTTGTGATTGTAAAAACTCTGCTTTGCACCTTGGACTTGGAGGAATGCTGTTTCAATGTGTATGATTTAATGACAATTAAACTTGAACTTGCTGCCGCAAAACAACAAATTTCACGACAAATTTTCAATGATGCTGCTGGGCGTATAACCTGAGGTACAGTATAGGGAGAGGTTAAATAGGTTAGTCACTGGAGTGTAGGAGATTGCAGGGGGGATTTGATGGAGATATATAAAATTATGAGGGATATAGATAGTGTAAATGCGAACAGACTTTTTCCACTGAGGTTGGGTGAGATGAACTAGTGGTGATGGGTTAAGTATGAAAGGTTAAATGTTTAAGAAGAACATGAGGGGAACTTCTGCACTCAGAAGGTGGTGAGGGTGTGGGCTGAGCTGCCAGTGGATGCGGTTCTGTTTCAACATTTGAGAGAAGTTTGGGTAAGTACATGGATGGGAGGGGTAAGAGGACTATGGTCTGGGTGCAGGTCGATGGGAGTAGGCAGAATAATAGTTCAGCATGGACTAGATAGGCCAAAGGGCCTGTTTCTGTCCTGTGGTGTTCTATCAATGTCATTGATAATAAGCCTGACTGCGATTCTGATGCTGATTATGATGGGTAGAGATGCTTAGGTCACTGGGATCGGCTGGAAGCTGATGAAACATGAAGACTCCAGACAGACCCAGCCCTCCCCCACCATACTCCATCTGATATTCTTCACACTGAGTCCACCCATCCCCTCCTAGATCCTTTCTCAACACTCCCCCTCTTCTCCTTCTACAGGCTATCTCCCTTCTCCGATCACAGTCCTAATGCAGGGTCTGGACCTGAAATATCAACAAATCCTTTCTCCTTTAGAATGCTTTTCTTTTGCTCCCGAGGCATTGTTCTGTGGCTTGGTCTATATAAGGGGCCTGAACCTGCATGTTTCCCATCAAAAGGCATTGTTAGTATCAACACATATTTTAATTCAAGCATACCAATTTCCATTTTTAAGCCCTTTGTTCAAAAGTATAATGTAGATTAGTTATGCAAACGTTCATGCTGTGATTACCAATGGTGGCACTACACTGCTTGAGTCTCCTTCCAAGCCTAGTCTCCCAGCAACTCCAAGTATCTCCCAAATTACCATAAGACAGAGTTAGACCATTCGGCCCATTGAGTCGGTTCCGCTCCCTCTCAACCCCATTCTCCTGCCTTCTCCCTGTAACCTTTGACGCCCTTACTGATCTAGAACCTAACAGCCTCTGCTTTAAATACGCCTATGGACTTGGCCTCCACAGCCACTGTGGCAATGAATTCCACTGATTCACCAGCCTCTGGCTAAAGAAACTCCTCCTCATCTCTGTCTAAAGGGACGTCCTTGAATTATGAGGCTGTGCTCTGTGGTATGAGACTCCCCCATTATAGGAAACATCCTCTCCACTTCTAATCTACCTAGACCTTTCAACATTCAATAGGTTTCAATGAGATCCCCTCATTCTTCTAAACTCCAGTGAGTACAGGCCCAGAGCCATCAAGTGCTGAGAGGGAATACCTACGTAGGAATATGGGTTTGGATGGGGAGGTGTAAAGTTGGTCCCAATTGGGAAATCTTGGTTCCTGCTGATGAGGTGGGTAGGGGAGTTTGACATGAAAGGGTTAAATTTCACGCCTGTCATCACAAGATTTAAGGTTGATGTTGTACAGAACTAACAGCTCAAGGTGTTGCACTGACACGCAAAGCCAAACCAATAGCCCTTCAGCAGAATAGTTGATGGGATTAGATGAATTTTCAAGGATTAATGCAGAATGATGGATGAACCCCTTCCCCTTTGACCCCCTCATCCCTACCCCAAACCCCACCCCTAGGAGCTTTGATACCTGATCCCATTCAGCTCATACCTTGCTGGAGGATTTTTCCAAAGTATTTATTGTGGATCGTGCAATTCCACCTCCGGCTCCGGAACTGGTACTGGCACTCCCTCACGCCCAGCCTGGCACCCTTTGCCACCTCGTTCACGATCTCGGGCTCTGTCTGGCACAGCTCGGCCTGCTTGCCGGCCAAACGCTTGGTCTTGCGGCAGATACTGTTGGGGTCCATCACCAGGGGGCTTCCCACTGCCCTGCACAAGATCAACACAAGGAAATCAGTGGGGCAGAGGAGGAAGGCCTAACGCAGCAGAGTGTCCTGGCGTCACTTACAATGAGTTACTGCCTTTGGCCAGATCATCTCAATCAACATTGACATGTGAGACTCAAAAGTTTGCAAGGGTGAATCAAGAATTTGGCTTCAACCTGACAGGGTGAGCCATCAGTCTCAGGTAAAGAAGAGTTTCAGTAGGGTAGCAGTAGAGATGTTTTAATTTGCAGAGGTGACCGTAACTAGAATCCAACAGGGGGAAACAGCCTTATGCAGAGAGGAGGGAAATTTAGGAGAGGGGGTGAGAAAAATCACTGCTGTTATGAGGAGCCACACACACAAAATACTGCCGGACTCAATGGGCCAGGCAGCATCTATGGAAATGAGTAAACAGTCGATGTTGCAGGCTGAGTCCCTTCACCCAGCTAGTCCCAATTCCTTGCTCTGCCCTCCATGTAACTTTCCAATGCTTCTTAAATTATTCATCTGCTGACAGGTGGATTCATGTACTCAGCTGTCTCTGAGTGAAAGAGTGGCCCCTCAGGCCCCCTCACATAGACTTGAGGGTACGGGGTGTCAGGGAGGGGTTAAAGAGCTTGTCGTGTCCATTCTGGGGCAGTACACTCGACTTTGGGTTACTCCGGACACCCAGCTCTCACCTATGGCTCCAAGTAGCTACTTGCATGCAACAGCAGCCATACGCTGATTCAACAGCGGGCCAAACCAGGTGAGGGAGTAGCTGGTGGCTCTCATACCCCGGTACGATGGGGATATGCCTGCCCTAGATGTGAAGTCAGCCCTGGTGATCTGGACAGATGAGATCAACAGTGAGATCTAATGGCCAGGAGGTGGTTCCGTAACGCTTTATGGAGAGCGAAGGGCATGACGAGGCATGGAAGAAGTCACTGTCACCCACTGCACCCAAGGATGACCCCAGTTTGTGACGCCACAGGACTTGGACTTCCGAGGTCAAGAGAATGGAACTGCCCCAGTGCAATAGCTTTTCCGCTTTAAAAACTCTCCCGCTGAGATCTCCTATCATTGCTGAATATGGTGCACAACCAACAACTCTCTCTGGATTTGGACGGCCCAATCCTGGGAAAAGACTAGTACTGCCTGTATCTTATTGAAGCCCATTGAATATTGAATGGCCTAGACAGAGTGAACATGGAGAGGATGTTTCCTATCGTGGGGAAGTCCAGGACCAGAGGGCACAGCCTTAGAATACAAGATTATCCTTTTAGAACAGAGATGAGGAATTTCTTTAGCCAGAGACAATAGACAACAGACAATAGAAACATAGAAACATAGAAAATAGGTGCAGGAGTAGGCCATTCGGCCCTTCGAGCCTGCACCGCCATTTATTATGATCATGGCTGATCATCCAACTCAGAACCCCGCCCCAGCCTTCCCTCCATACCCCCTGACCCTCGTAGCCACAAGGGCCATATCTAACTCCCTCTTAAATATAACCAATGAACTAGCCTCAACTGCTTCCTGTGGCAGAGAATTCCACAGATTCACCACTCTCTCTGTGAAGAAGTTTTTCCTAATCTCGGTCCTAAAAGGCTTCCCCTCTATCCTCAAACGGTGGCCCCTCGTTCTGGGCTTCCCCAACATCGGGAACAATCTTCCTGCATCTAGCCTGTCCAATCCCTTTAGGATCTTATACGTTTCAATCAGATCCCCCCTCAATCTTCTAAATTCCAACGAGTACAAGCCCAGTTCATCCAGTCTTTCTTCATATGAAAGTCCTGCCATCCCAGGAATCAATCTGGTGAACCTTCTTTGTACTCCCTCTATGGCAAAGATGTCTTTCCTCAGATTAGGGGACCAAAACTGCACACAATACTCCAGGTGTGGTCTCACCAAGGCCTTGTACAACTGCAGTAGTACCTCCCTGCTCCTGTACTCGAATCCTCTCGCTATAAATGCCAGCATACCATTCACCTTTTTCACCACCTGCTGTACCTGCATGCCCACTTTCAATGACTGGTGTATAATGACACCCAGGTCTCGTTGCACCTCCCCTTTTCCTAATCGGCCACCATTCAGATAATAATCTGTTTTCCTATTTTTGCCACCAAAGTGGATAACTTCACATTTATCCACATTAAATTGCATCTGCCATGAATTTGCCCACTCACCCAACCTATCCAAGTCACCCTGCATCCTCTTAGCATTCTCCTCACTGCTAACACTGCCACCCAGCTTCGTGTCATCCGCAAACTTGGAGATGCTGCATTTAATTCCCTCATCCAAGTCATTAATATATATTGTAAACAACTGGGGTCCCAGCACTGAGCCTTGCGGTACCCCACTAGTCACCGCCTGCCATTCTGAAAAGGTCCCGTTTATTCCCACTCTTTGCTTCCTGTCTGCTAACCAATTCTCCACCCACACCAATATCTTACCCCCAATACCGTGTGCTTTAAGTTTGCACACTCATCTCCTGTGTGGGACCTTGTCAAAAGCCTTTTGAAAATCCAAATATACCACATCCACTGGTTCTCCCCTATCCACTCTACTAGTTACATCCTCAAAAAATTCTATGAGATTCGTCAGACATGATTTTCCTTTCACCAATCCATTCTGACTTTGTCCGATCATTTCACCTGTTTCCAAATGTACTGTTATCACATCCTTGATAACTGACTCCAGCAGTTTCCTCACCACCGTCGTTAGGCTAACCGGTCTATAATTCCCCGGTTTCTCTCTCCCTCCTTTTTTAAAAAGTGGGGTTACATTAGCCACCCTCCAATCCTCAGGAACTAGTCCAGAATCTAACGAGTTTTGAAAAATTATCACTAATGCATCCACTATTTCTTGGGCTACTTCCTTAAGCACTCTAGCATGCAGACCATCTGGCCCTGGGAATTTATCTGCCTTCAATCCCTTCAATTTACCTAACACCACTTCCCTACTAACATGTATTTCGCTCAGTTCTTCCATCTCACTGGACCCTCTGTCCCTTACTATTTCTGGAAGATTATTTATGTCCTCCTTAGTGAAGACAGAACCAAAGTAATTATTCAATTGGTCTGCCATGTCCTTGCTCCCCATAATCAATTCATCTGTTTCTGTCTGCAGGGGACCTACATTTGTCTTTACCAGTCTTTTCCTTTTTACATATCTATAAAAGCTTTTACAGTCCATTTTTATGTTCCCTGCCAGTTTTCTCTCATAATCTTTTTTCCCCTTCCTAATTAAGCCCTTTGTCCTCCTCTGCTGAACTCTGAATTTCTCCCAGTCCTCAGGTGAGCCACTTTCTCTGGCTAATTTGTATGCTACTTCTTTGGAATTGATACTATCCCTAATTTCTCTTGTCAGCCATGGGTGCACTACCTTCCTTGATTTATTCTTTTGCCAAACTGGGATGAACAATTGTTGTAGTTCATCCATGCAACCTTTAAATGCTTGCCATTGCATATCCACCGTCAATCCTTTAAGTGTCATTTGCCAGTCTATCTTAGCTAATTCACATCTCATACCTTCAAAGTTACCCTTCTTTCAGTTCAGAACCTTTGTTTCTGAATTATCTATGTCACTCTCCATCTTAATAAAGAATTCCACCATATTATGGTCACTCTTACCCAAGGGGCCTCTCACGACAAGATCGCTAATTAACCCTTCCTCATTGCTCAAAACCCAGTCCAGAATAGCCTGCTCTCTAGTTGATTCCTCGACATGTTGGTTCAAAAAACCATCCCGCATACATTCCAAGAAATCCTCTTCCTCAGCACCTTTACCAATTTGGTTCACCCAGTCTACATGTAGATTGAAGTCACCCATTATAACTGCTGTTCCTTTATTGCACACATTTCTAATTTCCTGTTTAATACCATCTCCGACCTCACTACTACTGTTAGGTGGCCTGTACACAACTCCCACCAGCGTCTTCTGCCCCTTAGTGTTACGCAGCTCTACCCATATCGATTCCACATCTTCCCGGCTTATGTCCTTCCTTTCTATTGCGTTAATCTCTTCTTTAACCAGCAATGCCACCCCACCTCCCCTTCCTTCATGTCTATCCCTCCTGAATATTGAATATCCCTGAATGTTGAGCTCCCATCCCTGGTCACCCTGGAGCCATGTCTCTGTGATCCCAACTATATCATAATCATTAATAACAATCTGCACTTTCAATTCATCCACCTTATTACGAATGCTCCTTGCATTGACACATAAAGCCTTCAGGTGCTCTTTTACAACTCTCTTAGCCCTTAGGTGCAGGCGTCGGCCATTTGGCCTTTCGAGCCAGCTCCACCATTCACTGTGATCATGGTTGATCATCCACAATCAGTATCCAGTTCCTGCCTTATCCCCATAACCTTTGATTCCGCTATCCTTAAGAGCTCTATCCATCTCTTTCTTGAAAGTATCCAGAGACTTGGCCTCCACAGCCTTCTGGGGCAAAGCATTCCATATATCCACCACTCTCTGGGTGAAAAAGTTTTTCCTCAACTCCGTTCTAAATGGCCTACCCCTTATTCTTAAACTGTGGCCTCTGGTTCTGGACTCACCCATCAGCGGGAACATGCTTCCTGCCTCCAGCATGTCCAATCTCTTAATAATCTAATATGTTTCAATAAGATCCCCTCTCAGCCTTCTAAATTCCAGAGTATACAAGCTCAGTCACTCCACTCTTTCGACATATGACAGTCCCACCATCCTGGGAATTAACCTTGTGAACCTACGCTGCATTCCCTCAATAGCAAGAATGTTCTTCCTCAAATTTGGACACCAAAACTGCACACAGTACTCCAGATGTGGTCTCACCAGGGCCCTGTACAGCTGCAGAATGACCTCTTTGCTCTTATACTCAATTCCCCTTGTTATGAAGGCCAGCATGCCATTAGCTTTCTTCACTGCCTACTGTACTTGCATGCTTGCTTTCAGTGACTGATATACAAGAATACCTAGATCTCATTGTACTTCCCCTTTTCCTAACTTGACTCCATTTAGATAATAATCTGCCTTCCTGTTCTTACCAACAAAGTGGATAACCTCACATTTATCCACATTAAACTGCATCTGCCATGCATCTGCCCACTCACCCAGCCTATCCAAGTCACCCTGTATTCCTCACATTTCACACTGCCACCCAGCTTTGTGTCATCGGCAAATTTGCTAATGTTACTTTTAATTCCCTCATCTAAATCATTAATATATATTGTAAATAGCTGTGGTCCCAGCACTGAACCCTGCGGTACCCCACTGGTCACCGCCAGCCATTCCAAAAGGGACCCGTTAATCGCTACTCTTTGTTTTCTGTCAGCCAGCCAATTTTCAATCCATGTCAGTACTCTGCCCCCAATACCATGTGCCCTAATTTTGCCCACTAATCTCCTATGTGGACCTTTATCAAAGGCTTTCTGAAAGTCCAGGTACATTACATCCTCTGGCTCTCCCTTGTCCATTTTCATAGTTACATCCTCAAAAAATTCCAGAAGATTAGTCAAGCACGATTTCCCCTTCGTAAATCCATGCTGACTTGGACCGATCCTTTTACTGCCATCCAGATGTGTCGTAATTTCATCTTTTATAATTGATTCCAGCATCTTTCCCACCACTGACGTCAGGCTAACTGGTCTATAATTCCCTGTTTTCTCTCTTCCTCCCTTCTTGAAGAGAGGGACAACATTAGCCACCCTCCAATCCACAGGAACTGATCCTGAATCTGTAAAACATTGGAAAATGATTACCAATGCATCCACGATTTCTAAAGCCACCTCCTTAAGTACCCTGGGATGCAGACCAACAGGTCCCGGGGACTTATCAGCCTTCAGACCCAACAGCCTATCCAACACCATTTCCTGCCTAATATAAATAAAGAGGGTAGTGAATCTGTGGAATTCATTGCTACAGACAGCTCTGGTGGCCATTCTCTGAGTATAGTTAAAGCAGAGGTCGATAGGTTCTTGATCAGTGAGGGTGTCAAAGGTTATGGAGAGAAAGCAGGAGAATGAGATTGAGATGGATAATAAATCAACCATGATGGAATGGTGGGTCAAATGGACTAATTGTGCTCCTATGTCCAATGGTCTTATTCTCCACATACATTATGTACAGTATTAGAAACCTGCTGTGGTGTGTTGGTCAGAGTGCGACACGCAACAAAAAACAACAAAACTTAACAATTATAAAGAATAAAGAGTTTTATCTGAATAAAACAGTTAATAAAGCATTCGGTTAAAGGATGGATATGGAATAAATATGCATAATAAATAGCAGCATGTATTTACAAGGCAACCAGCATTATGTGGTTTAACGCGGCTTATCAATGTCTCTCTGAATTTCAGACATTTCTAATGATGTCGTCTCTCATTCTCAAACGTTCCAATGAATGACGACCTAGTCTGGCCTATCTTTACCTATTACTCATGCCCACTAGTCCTGGAAACATCCTTGTAAATATTTTCTGCAATCTTTCCAGGTTTAGCTGTGTCTTTCTTACAGCAGGGTGATCTGCTCTGTGTACAGTATTCCAAGTTCAGTCCCATCAATATATACTGTATACAGCTGTAACATAATGTCCCAACGCCTACGCTCAACGCCCTGACTGACGAGGAATAACATGTTAATGCTAGTTCTGCTGCAGAGGTTTTAAACTAGAGTTGCAGGGCGATGGGAGCCAGTGCCAGGGCAGATAGTGGAGTGGCTCTGGGGAAGGAAGGTGTTAAGAATCCATACAAAGACAAGAACCAAAAGGTTGAGCAAGGTGGGACCATGGTTTATCCATGCCTCTCTTAATTTTAAACTTTTCTGTAAGGTTGCCTGGCCCACCTTTGCTGATAACACAACCCCTCTACCCTTATAATTCTTTTCTGCCTGCATTCCAGATTAACCACGTCCTTCCTTTAACACTATAAAGATATACAATTATAAGAACATAGAACAGAGAGCGAATGGGAGAGGAGGAATAAAAGAATGAGATTCGGTGACTGGGTCAAATAGCAAGTCGTGGGACACCGTTAGTGGAACACGAGTATCAGAATGATGCTTTTCACACTCAGTGGCCACTTTATTAGGTATACCTGTACACCTGTTCGTTAATGCAAAATATCTAATTAGCCAACCATGTGGCAGTAACTCAGTGCATAAAAGCATGCAGACATGGTCAAGAAGTTCAGTTGTTGTTCAGACTAAACTTCAGAATGGGGAAGAAATGTGATCTAAGTGACTGAATGTGGAATGATTGTTGGTGCTAAATGGGGAGGCTTGAGTATCTCCGAAACTGCTGATCTCCTGGGTTTTCACACACAGCAGTGTCTAGAGTTTACAGAAAAAGGTGCAGAAAAAAACAATGAGCAGCAGTTCCAGAGGTGAAGACAGTTTGTTAATGAGAGAGGTCAGAGGATAATAACTAGACTGGTTCAAGCTGAAGGAAGGTAATAGTAACTAATAACCGCGAATTACAAAAGGGCATCTCTGAACACACAACATATTGAACCTTGAAGTGGATGGGCTACAGCAGCTGAAGATCACAGACATAGAGTCAGTGGCCATTTTGTTAGTTACAGGGGGTAGCTAATGAAGTGGGCTCTCAGTGTAAATGTCCTAGCTTAATCGCTATTATCCTGAGATGCTGTCCTTCAACCCGGAAAGTCAAGGTCAAATTTCAAATAACTTTATTATCGAAGTACATATATGTCACCATACACTACCTTGAAATTCATTTTCTCGCAGGCATTTACAGAAAAATAAAGGAATACAATTGAATTTATGAAAATTATACACAAAGATTGACAAACAACCAATGTGCAAAAGAAGACAAATTATAAAAATAAATAAACAGATAGATAGATAGATAATACAGAAAACAGGAGATGTAGAGTCCTTGGAAGTGAGTCCTGTAGGTTGTAGAATCAGTTCAGAGTTAAGGTGAATGAAGTGATCCATCGTAGTTCAGGAACCTGATGGTTAAAGGATAGATACTGTTCCTGAACCTGATGGTTGTAGGGTAATAGCTGTTCTTGAACCTGATGGTTGAAGGATAAATATTGTTCCTGAACCTGGAGGTTGTAGGGTAATAACTGTTCCTGAGCCTGGTGGTTGTAGGGTAATAACTGTTCCTGAGCCTGGTCATTGTAGGGTAATAACTATTCCTGAGCCTGGTGGTGTGGGACCTAAGGCTCCTGTACCTTCTTCCTGATGGCAGCTGTGAGAAGAGAGCATTGTCTGAATGGAGGTGGTCCTTGATGATGGATGTTGCTTTCTTGTGGCAGTGTTCTTTGTAGATGTGCTCAATGGTGGAGATGGCTTTGTCTGTTGTGGACTGGGCTGTATAGACCACTTTTCCATTCCTAGGCATTGGTGTTTCCATACCAGATCCTGATGCAACCTGACAGCATACTCTCCACTGTGCATCTATAAAAGTTTGTCAAAGTTGTTAATAAAACAAATGAGAGGATGAATAGGAAAGGAATAAAGGGAGATGGACCCAATGTAATAAACTGTGATTAGCCTAGGCAGGTATTTCAGTATTTAGAAACTTGCCTACACCTTTATTGCTTCTACCAAGGTGCATGATCATACACTTCCCTACCCTATATTCCATTGCCACTTCTTTGTCCATTCTTCTAATCTTGAAGCAAATTGGAATTAAAATGCCATAGTCTTGTATTAGGAGATGTATCCATGAACTTGATAGAAAGTTTCAATGAGCATGATCAGAAATGGCAATGATGTCATAGTTACAGTCAACCACAGATGGAATTAAGCGAGAGTCAATAAAAAAGTATCAATTCTAGAATAAGTATGATGTACATGTGAGAAAAATTAAAACTCTTTATCCTTAGGGTGTAGAAATCTCCAGATTTCTGAAATTCCAGAATCAATCAGAAAAGAGTAAGATTCTTCTAATCTGTCAAAGTCCTTCTGTAAACACCCTGCTTCTTCAAAACTACCTGCTCCTCCACCGATCTTGGTTTCATCTACACACTTGGCCATGAAGGTATCAATTCCCTCATCCAAATCGTTGACATGGAACATGAAAAGAAGCATTCCCAACACCAACCCCTGTGGAACACCACTAGTCACCAGCAGCCAACCAGAAAAGGCCCCCTTTATTTCCAGTCTTTGCTTCCTGCCAGTCAGCTAATTTTCTATTTATCCATACTAGTATCTTTCCTGTAATACCATGGGCTCTTACCTTGTTTAGCAGCTTCATGTTCAGCACCTTGTCGTATGGAATAAACAGCATCCACTGACTCTCCTTTGTTCATTCTGCCCTGTCTCGGCCTGAAACATCTCCTCCATAGATATGGAGTTTCTCCAGCATTTTGTGTGTGCTTCTAGAAAATGGAAGTGACTTACTGCCCCTTTCCAAGATGATTATCACAATTTGGAATTTGGATGTGTTCAGATTCAGTAAAGTTGAAATGAGGAATGTTTGAGATTCAGTAACTTTGGGGTTCGTAAGGTTTGGTTCTATAAAACTTGGGATCAATTATAGGATTAAGAGCTTGAGGTTTGGTAGAAAATGTTTTTGTGGTATTAGAAAATTGAGAAAATCTGCAGAAGCTGGAGATCTAAAGCAACACACACAAAATGCTGGAGGAACTCAGCAGGCCAGGCAGTATCTATGAAAAAGAGTACAGTCAATCAATGTTTCCGGCAGCGGCCATTCATGAGTGATGAAGGGTCTTGGCCCAAAACGTTGGCTGTTTACTCTTTTCCATAGCTGTTTTGTGGTATTAGACTAGTTTTGGGGAGGAAAGATTCAGCGGCTTAGCAGCTAGCTTTATAGCGCCAGTGATAACCGATTCCTGCCACTGTCTTTAAAGTGTTTATACGTTCTCCCTGTGACCGTGCGCGTTTCCTCGGGGTAAACCGGTTTCCTCCCACATTCCAAACATACTGGTTGGTAAGGTAATTAGTCATTATAAACTGGCCAGTGATGAGGTTAGCGTTAAATAAGTGGGTTGCTGGGCGGAGCAGCATGTTGGGCCGGAAAAGCCTGTCCCGTGATCTATCTCGAAATAAATAAAAATAACTCGTGAGCTGTTCCTCACTGACTTAACTTGACGCAAACAACGCATTTCACTGCACACTTCAACACTTTGATGTACATGTGACAAATAAACCTAATCTGTAAATTCTTTAAAATATTGGAGTCAGAAAGAAATTGGGATTTATCTTATTTGGGGTAGGATTGATTGGACAGATGTGGGATGTGATGTCACTGACATGTCCATCATTGTTTACCATTCTCTCATGGTATTGAACTTGGAGCATTGAGCAGTTCAGAGATGAGAAGGTTTGGGCAACCACCAACCTGAGAGATGTTAGGTGTGCTACTGGGCTGCTGGAGTTAGAGTTGTCAAGTCATATCGCACTACAGGCCCTTCAGCCCAACCAGTCCATGCTGCCCACCCAGCTCGTCCCAACTCCCAGTGGTTGGAACGAATCCCTCCAGGCTACTCCTCGTCACGTACTATCCAAGCAGTTCTTTAACCACTTCCTCTGACAGGTCACTGCACGCACTTGTCACTCTCTGCATGGAAATGTTGCCTCTCTTCTTTTTAAATCTTCCCCCTCTCACCCTAAATCTATGCCCTCTAGTTTTGGATTCTCCTGCCCTGTGGAAAAGACTGTTCCCATCTACCCTAGGATTCCCTCTCATAATTTTGAACACTTCTATAAGGTTGCCCCCATTCTCCCATTCTCCAAGAACTAAAGACCCAGAGAGTCAACATCTTCCTATAACTCAATCGCACTAGTCTTGGCAACATCCTTGTAAATCTCCTCTGTACTCTTTCCATTTTAACTGATTTCCCATACCAGGATGACCACAACTCTACACCAGTGTTTAAACCAAGAGGGGGATGTAACAAGCTGGAAGGCAATGAGTCATAATGTGTTGAAGCTGTTATGGGGAAGGATTGGCATAGTGCCAAGGTGATGCTCCAATTCAAAAAGAATAGGATGCAAAAAAAACTACAGGCTGGAGAGTCTGAATGGTGGCACAGCGAGGGTAGTGTTTCGCATAACGCTATTTCAGTGCCAACAATTGTAGGCCGCATCTCGGGTAATGATGAGTTTGAGTACAGAGAGGAAATTAAGAACCTGGTGGCATGGTGCGAAGACAATAACCTATCCCTCAACGTCAGCAAGACAAAGGAATCGGTTGTTGACTTCAGAAGGGGTAGCGGACCACACGACCCAATTTACATCGGTGGTGTGCAAGTGGAACAAGTCAAAAGCTTTAAGTTCCTCAGGGTCAATATCACAAATGACTTGACTTGGTCCAACTAAGCAAAGTTCACTGCCAAGAAGGCCCACCAGAGCCTTTACTTCCTGAGAAGACTAAAGAAATTTGGCCTATCCCCTAAAACCCTCACTAATTTTTATAGATGCACCATAGAAAGCATTCTTCTAGGGTGCATCACAACCTGGTATGGAAGTTGTCCTGTCCAAGACCAAAAGAAGCTGCAGAAGATTGTGAACACGGCACAGCACATCACACAACCCAATCTTCCGTCCGTGGACTCACTTTACACCGCACGCTGTCGGAGCAGTGCTGCCAGGATAATCAAGGACACGACCCACCCAGCCAACACACTTTTCGTCCCTCTTCCCTCCGGGAGAAGGCTCAGGAGCTTGAAGACTCATACAGCCAGATTTGGCCAGATTCTTTCCAACTGTGATAAGACTGCTGGATGGATCCTGACCCAGATCTGGGCCGTACCCTCCAAATATCCGGTTCTGCATCTCGGTTTTTTTGCACTACCTTACTTTCCAGTTTTCTATTTTCTATTTATGATTTATAATTTAAATTGTTAATATTTACTAAGTTTTACTATTTTTAATATTTTTAATATTTAATATTTGTAATCCAGGGAGTGGGAAGCGCAGAATCAAATATCGCTGTGATGATTGTACGTTCTAGAACCAATTGTTTGGCGGCAATGAAGTATAAAGTAGCCCGCTGCTGACTGTAAGGAGTTTGTATATTCTCCCTGTGACCAGGTGTGTTCCCTCTGGGTGCTCCAGTTTCCTTCCACATTGCAAAGATGTATGGGTTCGTAGGTTAATTGGTCACATGGGTGTGGTAGCAGAACATTTGGAAAGTCATAATCTTTTGGTATAACTTCATGAAGAGGAAATTATGTTTGAATTCTTTGAGGAAGTATCAGTCTAAGTGGATAGAGAGAAAGAAATGATGTATTATTGGATTTTCAAAAGGTTTTGACAAAGTGCTTCACAGTAGTTACCTTGTAAGATAAGAGTATGTGGTGTTGCAAATAACATTGTAGCATGGATAGAACACTAAGATTAACTTTATTAAGACTGGCTTTATTTGTCACATGAACATTGTGATTTCATACAGTGAAATGTGTCATTTCCATCAATGACTAACACAGTCTGAGGATGTGCTGGGGGCAGCCTGCAAATGTCGGCATACTTCCGCACCAACACAGTGTGCCCACAACTTACTCACCTGACCCGTATGTCTTTGAAACGTGGAAGGAAATTGGAGCATCCAGGGAAACCCCACATGGTCACAGAGAGAATACGGAATGGAACCCCAGTCAGTGGTGCTGTAAAGCATTACACTAACCGCTACACTGCGGCTGTAGCCCAAATCAAGGTCTGACTTGTTGTTCAGTCAGAGATATTCTTACGCACATCATTGTTGTTACGCATGGTTATTTGTGTTGCTGTGAACTGCTGTCAGCTTGAAACAGTCTGGCCATGCTCTCTGACCTCTCTCAGTAATAAGGCATTTCCTTAAGGTCTTCTATCAGAATGTCTCCCATGTATCTAATCTTATTCCCACAATAAAGAGAAGGAACTGTAACAAATTGTTTAATTTCTCATATTTCCATACCACAGAGGCCATTCAACCAACAATTGTCTCATTTATGTTCAGTGTGTTGTCTGAACCTACACGGCTTTGATGCTGCTATGAATTTTAATTGTGCTTGTACCTCACCATACTTCTGCATATGACAAACAATAAACTTGATTTAATTTGTTTTGACAATGAACTGAATTGCATCTCTCAGATTAATTCCATTAATCCCACTCTCTCTCTCTACACACACACACACACACACACACTTCTTCTTCTTCGGTTGTCCATCGAAATCCGATGACGATGTTCACTCCTTTAACGGTGAGATCTTTGATGACTATACAGTCCTATCCTAGACCCACAAGCTCTATTGCAGGTGGGACATGTATATGTGGTAGTGGTGGCAACCATGGCTGCATTTCTCCTGGCTCTCTTCTGCTGTCTTCTGGTTGTTCTTTCCATCTCCAGAATACGAACCCCGTCCCTACACAGCTGTCGCCAAGTGTTACGGTCAGCAGCAACATCCTCCAGATCCTCGGGTCTGATCTTGCACTTCCTTAAAGCATTCTTCATCTGATCCTTATAGGGCTTCTTCGACCCTCCAGCTGAGTGTCGACCATGATGTAGCTGGCCGTATAACACTCTGCAGGGTAGCCAACATGGGGGCATCCTTATCACGTGCCCCAGCCACTGCAACTGACGCTGGGTGATCATGGCCTCAATACTTCTGCAGTTGTTCTTCACTCTCACACACACACAGAGCAGAGTTGCTCAGCACATCACAGAAACCATCCTTCCTCTGTGGTCTCTATCTATACTTCATGCTGCATCAGTAAAGCAGCCAGTATATCAAAGACCCACAAAGGACATTTGGACATTTTCTCTTCTCCCCTCTTCCACTGGGCAGAAGACACAAAAATCTGACAGTATGTACCATCAGCCTCAAGGGCAACTTCTACCCCACTGTTATAAGACTACTAATAGTTCTCTAGTACAATAAGTTGGAATTGTGACGCACAATCTACCTCATTATGATCTTATACCTTATGTTTTACCTGCACAGCACTTCCTCTGTAGCTGTTACATCATTGCAATGTGTAATGACTTACAAACATAGAAACATAGAAAATGTACAGCACAATACAGGCCCTTCAGCCCACAAAGCTATGCTGAACATATCCTTACCTTAGAGATTACTTAGGCTTACCCATAGCCCTCTATTTTACTGAGCTCCATGTACCTGTCCAGGAGTCTCTTAAATGACCCTATCGTATCCGCCTCCACCACCATCGTCGGCAGCCCATTCCACGCACTCACCACTCTCTGCGTAAAGAAACTTACCCCTGACATCTCCTCTGTACCTACCTCCAAGCACCTTATGTGCCCTCTCCTGCTAGCCATTTCAGCCCAGGGAAAAAGCTTCTGACTATCCACACATTCAACGCCTCTCATCATTTTATACAACTCTATCAGATCACTTCTCATCCTCCTTCACTCCAAGGAAAAAAGGCCGAGTTCACTCAGCCTATTCTCATAAGGCATGCTCCCCAATCCAGGCAACATCCTTGTAAATCTCCTCTGCACCCTTTCTATGGGTTCTACATCCTTCCTGTAGTGAGGCAACCAGAACTGAGCATAGTACTCCAAGTGGGGTCAGACCAGGGTCCTATATAGCTGCAACATTACCTCTCGGCTCCTAAACTCAATCCCATGATTGATGAGGGCCAATACACTGTACGCTTTCTTAACCACAGAGTCAACCTATGCAGCGGCTTTGAGAGTCCTATGGACTCGGACCCCAAGGTCCCTCTGATCCTCCGCACTGTCAAGAATCTTACCATTAATACTATATTCTGCCATCATGTTTGACCTACCAAAATGAACCACCTCACATTTATCTGAGTTGAACTCCATCTGCCACTCCTCAGCCCAGTTTTGCATCCTATCAATGTCCCGCTGTAAACTCTGACAGCCCTCCACACTATCCACAACACCCCCAACCTTTGTGTCTTCAGCAAATTTACTAACCCATCCCTCCACTTCCTCATCCAGGTCAATAATAAAAATCACAAAGAGTAGGGGTCCCAGAACAGATCCCTGAGGCACACCACTGGTCACCGGCGTCCATGCTGAATATCACCCGTCTACAACCACTTCTGTGAACAAGCCAGTTCTGGATCCACAAAGCAATGTCCCCTTCCTCCTTACTTTCTCAATAAGCCTTGCATGGGGTGCCTTGTCAAATGCCTTGCTGAAATCCATATACACTACATCTACTACTCTACCTTCATCAATGTGTTCAGTCACATCCTCAAAAAATTCAATCAGTCTCGTAAGGGACGACCTGCGTTTGACAAAGCCATGCTGACTATGCCTAATCATATTATTCCTCTCAAAATGTTCATAAATCCTGCCTCTCGGGATATTCTCCATCAACTTACCAACCACTGAAGTAAGACTCACTGGTCTATAATTTCCTGGGCTATCTCTACTCCCTTTCTTGAATAAGGGAACAACATCCGCAACCCTCCAATCCTCCGGAATCTCTCCCGTCCCCTTTGATGATGCAAAGATCATCGCCAGAGGCTCAGCAATCTCCTTGATTTGATCTGTATGAACTGAATGCAAGACAAGCTTTTCATTGTATCTCAGTACATGTGATGATAATAAACCAATTCCAATTCCAATATGCATACTTTCATACAACCATTGCCCTCTATTGTATGTGCATGAACTCTCTTACCTCCAATGCCTACCTGGCCTTTTTACCAGTGGTATTAACCTACTAATCTGCACATCTTTGGGATGTGGGAGGGAACTGGAGCACTCAAGGGGAACCTCACAGTCACAGGGCGAGCTTACTGACGCTACACAGGTAGTGCCAGAAATCTGAATTGAACTCTGGTCTCTGGAGGTGCACTACCACTTGCTTTGCCACTGTGTTGTCCATTTGATCACTGTCATTCAGTCAGGCCACCAACAGTCAGTTCCCCTCTCTCCAAATGGTTAAACTGATCTATTCCGGAACAGAATATGCACTAGTGTGAAGTTCCCGTCCACCTCTCCTTAATATTTAACATTGATCAAAAGTTATGTATCATTCAGTTACTGAATGGTGCCAAATTTACCCAATGAATCAAATCCTACTAATATCTTTAAAGGTCGCAATGCTTTTACGTAAAGTCAAAAGTCCTTAAGACCATAACAGAGGAACAGAATTAGGCCATTGAGCCCATCACTCCACCATTCCATCGCGGCTGCTTTATTATCCCTCTCAACCTCATTCTTTAACATTTTCCCTATAGCCTTTGATGCCCTTACTAATCAAGAACCTATCAACCTCCACTTTAAACAATGACTTGGCCTCCACAGATTCACCACTATCTGGCTGAAGAATATATCAGTCATAGAATATATTATATCCTCATCAATGCCAGTATCAAGCATCTATCAATATCAATCTCTTTCACTAACACTTGGTCTGCAGAGTTCTATGCCTTGGCAATTCAAATGCTTGTCTAGCCTGTCATTTCCCCTTGGAAGCTGTGCTTTTGAACTGTCTGTACGACCTAAAGTTTTTTCAGCAACCTGAAGGATTTGGCAAACTAGTCTCTCGAGAATCCAGGAATAGCTGCAGTGGCTATTGGGCCGGATTGCAATTTTAGGCCATATTGAAACATTAGGGCCCAGTCCCAAGAGCAAAAAACAAACCAATATTTAGCCAATTTAAGTGCCGAGTCAGATTAAAAGATTCGGGCATCGAGGCCAAAGGGCAAAGGGCGAACTGGTGTTCAGCTCAGCTCGACTCACCTCGGTACTGAACTGACTCTGCTGCTGTGGCCTGCAGCCAACGGGCTCCTGGACTGGCTGGGTATTTGAACTGACTCTATGGCTGTGTACATAATTTTGGAAGTTCTGTGGTTCGTGTTCTGTGTATTATTTGTGGACATTTTTGTATTGTTTGCACAATTTTTTTATTCACACATTGGGTGTTTGGTGGTCCTGTAGTGTTTTAATTGTGTTTGTTTGTGCTGTGGCTCCCTGCAAGAAGATGACTCTCGAGATTGTATATGGTAAACATATTCGATAATAAATGAACTTTGATCTTTGAGATAATTCTGTCTGGAAGGAGATACAGGAACTTGCAAACCCACACTCAATGATTTAGGAACCGTTTCTTCCCTTTCATCATGAGATTTCAGAATGGTCTATAAACCCATGAATACTACCTCATTATTACTTTATTTTACAATATTTATTTATTTTGTAATTTAGATTATAAGGCCATAAGACATAGGAACACAATTAGGTCATACAGCCAATTAAGTCTGCTCCACTATTCGATCATTGCCAAATGAATGGTGTCGGAATGTGTCCCCAGCACATCCTTAGGTTATGTTGCTCATTAATGCGACTGACACATTTCACTGTATGTTTCCACGGGTTTATTATCCCAATCAACCCTATTTTCCCACTTTCTATCTGTAACCTTTGACACCCTTACTAATCAAGAACCTATCAACCTCCACTTTAAAAGTACCCATTTTTATAGTAATTTATAGTAACGTTATGCCTTTGCACGGTACTGCTGCTATAAAACAACAAATTTCCTGTCATATAAGACAGTGATGATAAACCTGATTCTGATTCTGACTTCATAAATGCTGTGAGTCTCTCTCCACCATCTTCTCTGCAGTGAGTTCCAGATTGGCCTGGATGTTGTTCCAGGTCTATTGTAATGTGGGCACTCACTCAGCGGCACCATATCCATTCCATTAAACAAAAGGGAAAGAAGAGTGACCAAGCCGATCCATGCACTGGGTCCAGACTCAACAACGTCATTACCCGCTCCAATGAGTAAGCCTGAAAGAGTACAGGGAGAACTTACAAGGATGTTGTTGGGACTTGAACATGTCAATTGTACGGAAAGGCTGAATAGGTTTGGACTTTATTCCCTGGAGTGTAGGAAAATGAGGGGACAGTCGATAGAGGGATACAGATGTAAGCAGGCCCTTTCCACACAGGTTAGGTGAAATTGGAACTAGAGATCATGGGTGAAAGGTGAAAGGTGAAATGTTCAAGGGGAATCTACTATGAGCAGGAACTATGTGGAACAAAGTGGTGGTTGTGAGTTCGACTGCAACATTTAAGAGAAATTTGGATAGATACATGGATGGGTGTGATATGGGTAATTGTAGTCCAGGTGCAGGTTGATGGAACTCGACAGAATAACTGTTCAACATGGAATAGATGGCCAGAAGGGCCTGTTTCTATTCTGTAATCCTCTTTGACTCTGACTCCGGTCAGCTATACAAACATTACCTCATGGACATTTGGGGGTGGACTCTAAAATGGGAGAGTAGTCAGAAAATCATGGAAATATATACACCAAAATGGGCCCTCTTGACCCACCTCACTCATGCCAACTGAGATCCCTGTCTACACCAGTCCCATCTACCCACATTAGGCCCATTCCTAAACAACCACCTTGTCATTGTAATTGTATCTGCTTCCACCGTCTTCTCCAGCAAGTTGTTCCAGAGAACCATCACCTTTGATCTCTCAAGCAACCTTGTAGGACTAGCAGAATCATAAATCACAACTAATGTACCAGACTGCTCAAAACAGAATCCCTGGGCTTGCACTCTGAGAATTAGAGTCAGATTTAGTATCACTGACTTTGATGACATGAAGGGTGTTGTTTTGTGACAGCTGTACAATGTAAAGTTACTATAATTTATAAAAATTAAACAGTGATAAGGAAAAGGAATAACAAGGCAATGTTCATAGGCTCATGGAGCATTCAGAAATCAGATGACAGAGGGAAAGAAGCTGTTTCTCTACCGTGGACTGTGGGGTTTTATGCTCATCCCAGTGATAGAAATAAGAAGAGGACATCTCCTGGATGCTGAGGTGATGGATGCCTCCTTCTTGAGACACCGCCTGTTGAAGTTGTCCTTGACGCTGGGGAGGGCTGATGAAGCCGGCTGAATCTTCAGTGCTCTACTTTCTCTAGCAACCTTCTGCATTGGAGCATCCATAGCAGTCAGAATGCTCTCCAGCTTACATCTATAGAAACTTATTTATTTATTCATTTAGTGAGCCATGCCTCCCCCCAGCCTCCGACAAACCCAATCAACACTAATCACGGGACATTTTACAATGACCAGTTAACCTACCTGGTATGTCTTTGGACTGTAGGAGGAAACCAGAGGACTGGTGAAAACCCACACATTCCACGGGGATGACATACAGAGGCTCCTTACAGGAGAGCGCCACAACTGAACTCAACTCCGGGATGCTCCAAACTGTAATAGTGTCGTGTTAACTGCTACACTACCTTGAGATACCAAATCTCTTCGAACCCCTAGTGGTAAGGGCCACTGGTGTGCCTTCTTCATGATTGAATCAATGTGTTGGGCCCAGGATAGATATAGCGGTAGATCACTAAAACAGACTTTGTAGGTTTCTAAGATACGAAAGGTGATTGATAAGTTCGTGGCCTACAGTAGAGGAGGCAATTTTAGAAAACCTAGCACATTTATTTTTCAACATAGTCCCCTCCTACATGTACACACTTAGTCCAGCAGTCGTGGAGCATATGGATCCTTTCTTTGTAGAAGTGGTCCACAGCAGGGGTGATTGATAAGTTCGTAGCCTAAGGTAGAAGGAGACGTCTCGTTACATGTGTGTGCAGTTCAACTGTTTGAGTGGTTATGGAGAAAGTTTAAAGTTAATAACCCATCTCCTTCTATCTTAGGCCATGAACTTATCAATTAACTGCTGTGGACCACTTTCTGGAGGTCCAAGACACCAACTTCTATAAAGAAGGGATCCATATGCTCCACGACCGCTGGACTAAGTGTGTAAATGTAGGAAAAATAAATGTGCTAGGTTTTCTAAAATTGACTTCTTCTACCTTAGCCCACGAACTTATCAATCACCCCTTGTATTCTTTGTATAAACTTTCCATCATTTTTTTTAGAGTTATTCTGAACCCAGCATATTGTGATATCATACACCAGGGTAGGTTCAGAGATGAGTTTTGTTCTGCAGGTACTAGGCAATGACTTTCTCTAGAGCAGACAGCAAGGAAAGTTGAAGGTTACCACAATCAGATTGGTCTCCATTCTCGAGGAGCATCAGGTCCACAGAATCTCCCTGGTCCATAGCATGTCACTCCAATATTTGCTTCAGAAACCAATTTGACAATGGCTTGGACTTTGAGGTGTCATCTGTGTATTGAAGTTCAATGACTGAGGTTGGGTTGACTTTGTTTCCAGAATGGAAGGTTTCTCATAAGATCATGAGAAATAGGAGGAGCATTAGACCACTCATCCCATCATGTCTGCTCCACCACATGATCATGACTGATTTATGTTTCCTCTCAACCCCATTCTCCTGCCTTCTCCCCATAAGCTTTGACACTCCTATTTAATCAATAACCTATCAACCTCCACTTTAAATAAACCCAATGACTTGGCCTCCGCAGATGGATGTGGCAATTAATTCTACAGATTCACTACCCTTTGGCTAAAGAAATTCCTACTCATCTCTGTTCGAAAAGGACGTCCTTCTATTCCAAGACTCCTTAACTATTGAAAACATTCTCTTCACATCCATTCCACTGTGGACTTTCAATATTCAGTAGGTTTCAATGAGATTGCCCTTCATTCTCCAAACTTCAGTAAGTACAGGCCCAGAGCCATCAAACACTCCTCATATGTTGACCCATTCATTCCCTGAATTTCCCATCTGTCGTTTAGATTAGACTGTACCCAGTAGGAAGCATATTAGTAGAGATTAAATTTACCACTGCAACAAGGAATATTGACAAAAGTGTTGTGGTAAACGGCTGTGGCCTCATTGGGATCCCATCATAAGATGGGATTGTAAAGCAGAAGACAGAGACTTTCAAAGGACTGGTAAATTCATGAAAGGTTCTACATGATCAATCTTGGTCAACCAAGTCAACAGTTCTGTAGGGTAGAAAGGGTTGTACAGGGTGAATTGGTGTTGTGCTGTCCACCATGCCTCTAGAAACACACAAGAACTTAGCAAGTCATACAGCACCTGTGGAAGGGAATATAAAGAGTTAACAGTTCCAGCCGAGTCCCTTCATTGGCATGGAAAGAAGGGGGAAAGAAATCACTAAAAGAAGGTGGGGGAGGAGAAGAAATACAAGCTGGCAGGTGATAGATGAGACCAGGTGAAGGGGAAGATGAGTGAGTGGGGAAGGGGTGATAAAGTGAGAGCTGGGAGGTGATAAATGGAAGAGGTAAAGGGCTGAAGGCAAAGGAATCTGAGAGAAGAGGACAGAGGACCATGGGAGAAAGGGAAGGAGGAGGGGAACCAGAGGGAGGTGATTGATGGGTGAAGAGAAGGGGAGGGGTTAGAGGGTATCCAGAATGGAGAATAGAAAAAAAATGAGGAGGAGAGGGGAGAAATTATGGGCAGTTAAAGAAAACAATATTCTTGTCCATCAGGTTGGAGGCTACCCAGGTGGAATATGAGGTATGCCTCCTCCACCATGAGCGTAGACTAATTGTGGCACTATAGGAGGCCATGGGCAAACATGTCAGAATTGCAATAAGGTCGAATTGAAGTGAGCAGCCACCGGGAAATCCTGCCCTTTGTAGCAAACGGAGAGAAAACGTTCAATGAAACAGTCCTTCAATCCGCCCCTCATCCTCCCCCTTTCTCCCTTTTCCAGATGACTCTCAGTAGACCAGATTTTTGTAATGAGTGCTCCATGGACAGCAGACGCAAAACATTTTGAAGGTTGGAAAAAGTCGTGCAAGGTGATTGCTGTTGTAAGGTCCACTGTGTCTCTAAATGGACAGGATCTACATGGTAAATCAAGGAGCCTTAGGGAAGCCTTGGTTATCACCTTTTGGTGAGAGACAACACTGCATTACTTTCACTGTGACCAACCGTGACACTATCCTCATCAGGTTCTCCCTTTTATTGGAGATTGCCACAATGAAGGCATATTGGTGCCCTGGAATATCCTCCTTTTCAGGATGATGAGGACATGAGACTGTGAGACAATAACACAAGAGACTACAGGGCTAGGAGCTGGAGATGCTGGACAAATTTGATGGATCAGGAAGTGTCTCTGAAGGGAAATGGTCAATCCAGATGAAGGATCTCAATGAGTTACGTTGACTGTTCATTTCCCTCCACAGATTCTGCCTGACCCAACGAGTTTCTCCAGCAGCTGGCATATTTGTGACAGCATGTCTTCTCCAGGGTGTTTGGTACCTCTGCTTGGAGGTCTTCTCAGTTGACATCAGTCCTTTCCATCTTATGTTCAGGGTTTGCTTAAAACCCTGAGACATAAGAGCAGAATCAGGCCCTACAGCCCACTGAGCCTGCACCATTATTTGATCATAGCTAATTTATTTTCCCTCTCAACCCCATTCTCCTGCCTTTTCCCTGTAACCAATGATACCCTTATGGATTAAGAACCTATCAACCTTCGCTTTAGATATACCCAATGACTTGACATCCATAGCTGTCCAGGGGAATGATTGCCACAGATTCACCACCCTGTGGCTAAAGAAATTCCCCCTCATTGGTTGTCCTTCTATGCTGAGGCAGTGTCCTGGATTCTCTCACTATTGGAAACATTCCGTCCAGGTCCATTTTGTATAGACTGTACAATATTCAGTATAATTCAATGAGATTCCCACTCAATCATCTAAATTCTAGTGTGCACAGGCCTAGTGTTCTTCATATGCGAACCCTTTCATTCCCAGGATCATTCTTGTGAACCTCCCCTGCACTCTCTCCAATGTCAGCATATCCTTTCTTAGATATCAAGATACAAGATTGTTTAATGCCATTTCCAGTATAGAGTATAAAGAAGAACAGAATAATCATTACTCCATATCTAGTGCAGCACAAAGAATACAATAAGATTTAAAAAAACATTTTAAAAAGACAAAGTAAATGTGAATAGCTTATATAAATAGATTGATTTAATGTACATAAAATGATACTAGGTACAGGAGTATCTGCACATAAACACACTCTGACAGGAAACGATAATGTTGTGATGGAGGTTAATGGTGAAGGGGT
The DNA here is from genome assembly GCF_963921235.1 of Mobula hypostoma. NCBI lineage: Eukaryota > Metazoa > Chordata > Chondrichthyes > Myliobatiformes > Myliobatidae > Mobula > Mobula hypostoma. Next base: position 104,113,526 of record NC_086102.1, read on the forward strand.
TAATCAGCCTTACTGTTTGGGGATAGTAACTGCTTTTGAGTCTGGTGGTCCAATACTGTTGACAATACTCCAAGTATGGTCTTATAAAGTCTTATAAATGCCTTTCATTCCCAGGATTGTCCCAGCATTATATTCCTGCTTCAGATTCAAAGATTCAAAATACATTTATTATCAAAGTATGTATGCAGTATATAACCCTGAGATTTATCTTCCTACAGACAGCCACGAAACAAAGAAACACCATGGAACCCCTTCAAAGAAAAACGTCAAACCCCTAATGCACAAAAAATCATGCAAATAGCAAAACAAGTGAAAAGCACAGAATATAAAACATCAAACCACAAGTCATTGAATTGGTCTAAAAATGTTCAGTTTAGTTCGGTTCAGTTCAGTTTGGTGCTGTGTTGCTCATTGACTGCAGGCTGCGGTGGCAGTCCACCCCAATCAAAATCGCACAAAATAGAAATAAGAAAAGAGTATCCAGAAACCAGAAACCAGAAGCACATATAACGTGAACTAGAGTCCAATCCACAAACCACCTTGATTAAAATTTGTCCAAGACCCATGACTCCAGAACATTCCTCCAGCAGCATCAAGCAAAAGGGAGAGAAATGTATGCACCTTCCTCCAGTATGAAACATAGAAACATAGAAAATAGGTGCAGGAGTAGGCCATTCGGCCCTTCGAGCCTGCACCGCCATTTATTATGATCATGGCTGATCATCCAACTCAGAACCCCGCCCCAGCCTTCCCTCCATACCCCCTGACCCCCGTAGCCACAAGGGCCATATCTAACTCCCTCTTAAACATAGCCAATGGACTGGCCTCAACAGTTTCCTGTGGCAGAGAATTCCACAGATTCACCACTCTCTCTGTGAAGAAGTTTTTCCTAATCTCGGTCCTAAAAGGCTTCCCCTCTATCCTCAAACTGTGACCCCTCGTTCTGGACTTCCCCAACATTGGGAACAATCTTCCTGCATCTAGCCTGTCCAATCCCTTTAGGATCTTATACGTTTCAATCAGATCCCCCCTCAATCTTCTAAATTCCAACGAGTACAAGCCCAGTTCATCCAGTCTTTCTTCATATGAAAGTCCTGCCATCCCAGGAATCAATCTGGTGAACCTTCTTTTTACTCCCTCTATGGCAAGGATGTCTTTCCTCAGATTAGGGGACCAAAACTGCACACAATACTCCAGGTGTGGTCTCACCAAGGCCTTCTACAACTGCAGTAGTACCTCCCTGCTCCTGTACTCGAATCCTCTCGCTATAAATGCCAGCATACCATTTGCCTTTTTCACCGCCTGCTGTACCTGCATGCCCACTTTCAATGACTGGTGTATAATGACACCCAGGTCTCGTTGCACCTCCCCTTTTCCTAATCGGCCACCATTCAGATAATAATCTGTTTTCCTATTTTTGCCACCAAAGTGGATAACTTCACATTTATCCACATTAAATTGCATCTGCCATGAGTTTGCCCACTCACCCAACCTATCCAAGTCACCCTGCATCTTAGCATCCTCCTCACTGCTAACACTGCCACCCAGCTTTGTGTCATCCGCAAACTTGGAAATGCTGCATTTAATTCCCTCATTCAAGTCATTAATATATATTGTAAACAACTGGGGTCCCAGCACTGAGCCTTGCGGTACCCCACTAGTCACCGCCTGCCATTCTGAAAAGGTCCCGTTTATTCCCACTCTTTGCTTCCTGTCTGCTAACCAATTCTCCACCCACACCAATACCTTACCCCCAATACCGTGTGCTTTAAGTTTGCACACTAATCTCCTGTGTGGGACCTTGTCAAAAGCCTTTTGAAAATCCAAATATACCACATCCACTGGTTCTCCCCTATCCACTCTACTAGTTACATCCTCAAAAAATTCTATGAGATTCGTCAGACATGATTTTCCTTTCACAAATCCATGCTGACTTTGTCCGATCATTTCACCGCTTTCCAAATGTGCTGTTATCACATCCTTGATAACTGACTCCAGCAGTTTCCCCACCACCGACATTAGGCTAACCGGTCTATAATTCCCCGGTTTCTCTCTCCCTCCTTTTTTAAAAAGTGGGGTTACATTAGCCACCCTCCAATCCTCAGGAACTAGTCCAGAATCTAACGAGTTTTGAAAAATTATCACTAATGCATCCACTATTTCTTGGGCTACTTCCTTAAGCACTCTAGCATGCAGACCATCTGGCCCTGGGGATTTATCTGCCTTCAATCCCTTCAATTTACCTAACACCACTTCCCTACTAACATGTATTTCACTCAGTTCCTCCATCTCACTGGACCCTCTGTCCCTTACTATTTCTGGAAGATTATTTATGTCCTCCTTAGTGAAGACAGAACCAAAGTAATTATTCAATTGGTCTACCATGTCCTTGCTCCCCATAATCAATTCACCTGTTTCTGTCTGCAGGGGACCTACATTTGTCTTTACCAGTCTTTTCCTTTTTACATATCTATAAAAGCTTTTACAGTCCGTTTTTATGTTCCCTGCCAGTTTTCTCTCATAATCTTTTTTCCTCTTCTTAATTAAGCCCTTTGTCCTCCTCTGCTGAACTCTGAATTTCTCCCAGTCCTCAGGTGAGCCACTTTCTCTGGCTAATTTGTATGCTACTTCTTTGGAATTGATACTATCCCTAATTTCTCTTGTCAGCCATGGATGCACTACCTTCCTTGATTTATTCTTTTGCCAAACTGGGATGAACAATTGTTGTAGTTCATCCATGCAACCTATAAATGCTTGCCATTGCATATCCACCGTCAATCCTTTAAGTGTCATTTGCCAGTCTATCTTAGCTAATTCACGTCTCATACCTTCAAAGTTACCCCTCTTTAAGTTCAGAACCTTTGTTTCTGAATTAACTATGTCACTCTCCATATTAATGAAGAATTCCACCATATTATGGTCACTCTTACCCAAGGGGCCTCTCACGACAAGATCGCTAATTAACCCTTCCTCATTGCTCAAAACCCAGTCCAGAATAGGCTGCTCTCTAGTTGGTTCCTCGACATGTTGGTTCAAAAAACCATCCCGCATACATTCCAAGAAATCCTCTTCCTCAGCACCTTTACCAATTTGGTTCACCCAGTCTACATGTAGATTGAAGTCACCCATTATAACTGCTGTTCCTTTATTGCACACATTTCTAATTTCCTGTTTAAAACCATCTCCGACCTCACTACTACTGTTAGGTGGCCTGTACACAACTCCCACCAGCGTCTTCTGCCCCTTAGTGTTACGCAACTCTACCCATATCGATTCCACATCTTCCCGGCTTATGTCCTTCCTTTCTATTGCGTTAATCTCTTCTTTAACCAGCAATGCCACCCCACCTCCCCTTCCTTCATGTCTATCCCTCCTGAATATTGAATATTCAATATGGACCTTCCTCCGGTATGAAACGTATGGACCTTCCTCCGGTATGAAACGCAGGCACCTTCCTCCAGTATGAAACGTATGGACCTTCCTCCAGTATGAAACGCAGGCACCTTTCTCCGGTATGAAACGTATGGACCTTCCTCCAGTATGAAACGTATAGACATTCCTCCGGTATGAAACGCAGGCACCTTCCTCCGGTATGAAACGCAGGCACCTTCCTCCGGTATGACACGTATGGACCTTCCTCCGGTATGAAACGTATGGACCTTCCTCCGGTATGAAACGTATGCACCTTCCTCCAGTATGAAACGTATGCACCTTCCTCCGGTATGAAACGTAGGCACCTTCCTCCGGTATGAAACGCAGGCACCTTTCTCCGGTATGAAACGCAGGCACCTTTCTCCGGTATGAAACGCAGGCACCTTTCTCCGGTATGAAACGCAGGCACCTTCCTCCAGTATGAAACGCAGGCACCTTCCTCCAGTATGAAACGTATGCACCTTCCTCCAGTATGAAACGTATGCACCTTCCTCCAGTATGAAACGCAGGCACCTTCCTCCAGTATGAAACGTATGGACCTTCCTCCAGTATGAAACGCAGGCACCTTTCTCCGGTATGAAATGTATGGACCTTCCTCCAGTATGAAACGTATAGACATTCCTCCGGTATGAAACGCAGGCACCTTCCTCCGGTATGAAACGCAGGCACCTTCCTCCGGTATGAAACGTATGG